>NW_022680735.1:0-79973 GCF_009764315.1 Trachypithecus francoisi | reverse complement strand
GACTAAGGCTACAATTCAAAGTCATGTTTCTCCCTAGTGAAAAAAAATGTATTTGCTTTAAGTGATATTCTCATATATTAGGAGATTTATATAGGAGTCAGTAAATGACTTTCAGCAATGCCCTGCTGTGATGGGCAGCCCCTGAGATGGCCCCAAATAATCTTCGCTTCCTGGTACTCATGGCCTTGTGTAATTCCTCTTCTTAAATGTGTGGTGGACCTCGTGAATACGGCAAGAATGCTAGGGTGTCACTTTGGAGATTAGATTATGAACACATTGTGATATCTGTCTGTCTTTCCCTCTCTTGCTTTCTCACTGGCTTATGAGAAAAGCCAGTTTCCATGTTTTGAGCCACCTTGTGGAGAGCAGAGTGACAAGGACCCCATGTGACAAGGACCAGAGCTCTCTAGCCAACAGTCAGTGAGGACCCGAGGCCATCAGTAGTCACATGAGGAAGCTAGAAGTGAAGCATCCCCCAGTCCAGCCTTAAGATGATGAGCGACCTGGTTGACAATGTTGGTTGCAGGCTCATGAGATTCAGAGGCACCTGGCTAACCTACACCTGGGCACCTGACCCACTAAACTGTAACATGAAGACTATTGTTGTGGGATAATTTTTTAGGGAACAGTACCTATCTAGTAAACCTGTTATTGTCAGTAACTCATATTTTATTGTTACATCCAATAATGGGGTGTATAAATAGTGGATGCTGTAATCTTTGATCTTTAACTAACAAAATATTATATTTTCATGATTATATTATTTTCTAACAGCTATTCTTTTCCAAGGAATGATAGAATGTTCTAATAGCTATCAATTACATCCATCACTTACCTTAAATGCCAAACCAAACAAACAAACAAACAAACATACAACAAACCAGTAATTCCTATCTTTGGGCAACATGTAAAATATTATTACATAAAAAACTTTTAATCATACAGCATTTTAAAAATTAATTTCCTGTTTTGATACAATGTTCAACTATCTTTCCCACTTTACCACTTGCCATTTTACAATGTTACTGTAATAAAAAATCAGGAAATTATCAGCAAGTACTGTACTACACATTTGAATGGTATCTCTTCATTAGCAAATCAACACCCCAAGTATGGATATCTTTTTATTTTCAGGGATTCATTGGGCCCCGTAACTTTTATGTAAACAATAATAATTCTTTTTCAAGTGGATATTTCTCTGCAAAACTTGATTTATGCATATTGCAGAATTTTGCCAATAGTCGTGCACTACATAATGACATTTGATATTTAGTCAGAGATGTACTGCATGTACTATGGCAGTCTTATAGGATTATAATGGATTTTTTTTCTTTCTTTCTTTCTTTCTTTTTTTTTTTTTTTTGAGACAGAATCTCACTCTGTCGCCCAAGGAGTAGCTGGGATTATAGGCGCATGCCACTACACCTGCCTCATTTTTGTATTTGTAGTAGAGATAGGGTTTCAATATGTTGGCCAGGCTGGTCTCAAACTCCTGACCTCAAGTGATCCGCCTGCCTCAGCCTCCCAAAGTGCTAGGATTATAGGCGTGAGCCACTGCACCCAGCCAGAGCTTTTATAATGTATTTTACTGTACCTTTCCTATGTTTAGATACATAAACACTTACCATTGTACTCCAATTGCCAGCAGTATTCAGTACAGTAACATGCTGCACAGATGTGTACCCTAGGAGCTACAGGCTATACCATGTAGCCTAGATGTGTAGGAGGCTATACCATCTAGGTTTGTGTAAGTGCATTCTAGGATATTTGCACAAGAACAAAACTTCCTAACAACACATTTCTCAGAAGGTATCTGTTGTTAAGTGATGCATGGACTGTAGTTAGTTTAAACTGACCAGTATTAAACATGCAGTGCTGTGCTCATAAACTGAGATAATGGCATAGTTTGAGGCCTGTGCATGTGCTGCATTCACAGCAGTCATATATGCTGGCAGGATTAGAGAATGGCAAGTATGTTAACAAACTCAGTGGAGTCATTAACTTGGAAATGGTTACAAAAGGCGGCAAGATCAGAGAAATAGTGTAAATTGCCTTTTAAAATTGAGCATTCTGAAAAAAGGCAGTTTTGAAAACCAGGAATAACATATTTAGTATTGGGAAGAAATCCTTGGATAGTAGTCTTAACAAAATAAATAAAGGAAAATAAGCTGAAAAGCAGGGGAAAAACACTTTTATTTATATTTGAGGGGTTATGCTCTGTAATCAGTAATACAAGCAGTGAAGTAGTGAACTATGAACTATTAGGTTTACAGAATATGCTAAAACTGGGAACATGGAGATCCAAGGGATGTAATTAATGGCAAGGCGATTCTTTTAGCTGAATGGCCTTACTGACCCATTAATGGTGGGAAATCAAATGTACTGTTTTTCAGTGTTTGTTATGGAACTATTTTGAGCTATAAATTATAAATACTATTTCTCCAATTCTTGTGCCTTAAAACACACATATATCTTAGATGAATCACTTGGGGCAGATGCATTTCTTATGGAACCATATTCTATATTATATCAAATTTTCTTTTTTTTTTTTTTTTTTTTGAGACGGAGTCTTGCTCTGTCGCCGGGGCTGGAGTGCAAAAAAAGTGTATAACTAATTAGTTTATGAACATTAAGGTCAGTGAAGTATACTAGGCTTAGTACTGTGTTGACAGAAACCTAATAGTTCATTACTTCCAATACTCACTTCTACTTTTACCAATGAAGAGTCTATCATCAACTTTTACCTTACTTAGCACCATATACAAATTAGCTGAGATAAATGGATACAAATGGATACAAGTGGATAATTAGTACCTTCGTGTGTGTGTGTGTGTGTGTGTGTGTGTGTGTGTGTTCGGTTGAATTTCTTGGAAACACAAAGTTGCCTTTATAGGTTTTCAAGGAAGGGCTCTTTGGAGAAGTGAAGATGGCAGGATGGGGCAGAGGAAAAAAGTGACCAACAACTTGGTTAGAACTGAGGCCTCAGCTCACCCCACAGGAAACTTCAGTGGGTCTTTGAAGTGAGCCCACATTGAAGCAGAGTGAACTTTGCTAGTGCTTCTCAGCTCTCCCCACCCCACCTTATGTGGGACAGAATGGTTAGAGTTGACTACAGTTAGGTATTTCCTGTCAGAGATACTGGAATTGGGTATTTCCCTTCTCCTGTGTGGAAGGCTAAAGGGGTGGAAGTTAACTATTTCCTTTCTGTCATGTAGAAGCTCAAGCAGACAGGAATTGGGTATTTACCTTCCCCAAGTTGATTAGACTCTGATAAAATCCCAATAATTTAGACTTTGGTAAAGTAGTTTACTTAAGAGCAGGTCTTGATAATAACAAAATAAACCATGATTTATTTCATACTGATTTTTTTTCTCCTTTCCCTGGCAAAAGCATGAGGAAATTTTTTGCTGATATTCACTGTGAGGCCCTGATGGTGCTCCCGCAAATAAAACTCGCAAAAGTGTGAGGGTCTTTCTTAGACTGGACCATTTTGGGATTTTCAACTCTCAAGCTTACCCACTCTGAGCCTCAGGCAATTTGCCAATTACAGCTTAGGGATTCCTGTCCCAGTATGAATTCCTGCAGTGGCTCTTGCTCATGGATTTCTGTTCCAGTAGATTATGATTCTCTGTGCTCACTTATCTGTTTCTTCAATTTGAGAAGCAGAGATTAGTCCTGTGACCTCACTTCTCTGAAAAATCTAAAGAGAGTTGATTTTTCATTGTGTTCAGGTTTTTTTTTCTTTTCTTTTCTTTCTTTCTTTTTTTTTTTTGAGACAGAGCCTTGCTCTGTCACCCAGGTTGGAGTGCAGTGGCACTGTCTCGGCTTGCTGCAAGCTCTGCCTCCTGGGTTCGCACCATTCTCCTGCCTCAGCCTCCAGAGTAGCTGGGACTACAGACGCCTGCCACCACGCCTGGCTAATTTTTTGTATTTTTAGTAGAGACGGGGTTGCATCATATTAGCCAGGATGATCTCTATCTCCTGACCTCATGATCTGCCCACCTCAGCCTCCCAAAGTGCTGGGATTACAGGCGTGAGCCACCGCATCCAGCCTCGGTTTTTCAATTGTTGTTAGGATGGGATGTCAACTTCCAAGCTTACGTACCAGATGAGAACAATAATATCTTTTTTGAATGCCCATTATCTTGCCCCTAACGACTGTGAGTTCACTTAGTTATCTCCATAGTTTTCTTAGGCCTGGGTTCCTCTGGCTGTAGCCCCAAACTTACCATCTGCTATAGTTTGGATGTGCTCCCCAAAGTTTCTGTGTTGGAAACTTAATCCCCAAGGCAGCAGTGTTGGAAGGTAGGGCCTCATGGGAGGTGACTGGGTCACGGGTGCACTGCCCTCATAAATGGATTGATTCTGTTATCATCAGAGTGGGCTTGTTATTTTGGGAGTGGTTTCCTTACCAGAAGCTGAGTTTGACCCCTTCTTGCTCCTTATCTCTCAGGCTCTCTTTTGCACTTCCACCTTCTGCCATGGGAGGATGCAGCAGGAAGACCCTCCACAAATGCCAGCTCCTCAATCGTGGACTTCCCAGACTCCAGAACCATAAGCCAAAAAATCATGAGCCAATAAATTTATGTTTATTATAAATTACTTAGTCTGTTGTACTGTGTTATAGCAGGACAAAACAGACTAAGACACCATCTATTACCATTGATTTTGCCAAACTTTTTTCTGACAGTTAAGCACTACCTCCTGGCATCTGTTATTTCATCTCCTTTGCTCTCAAGGCACACAACTCTTGATAATATTGCCTCCCAGCAACCCTGGCCTTCAGTAGACAACGACGACTGAGCATCTCAGTGACACTTGTGTTTCTTTCACTGTCGTATTTCTTGTTGTTTTGGAGAATGGAGTTTCCTCTGGCCTTTCCTACGAAAACAGTTAACTGATGGAATTTCCTGATTTGTTCTATTCTGACATACCCATTTTTTTCTACCTTTTTATTGTTTTATTCACCATGTGCCATGGCACTTCTGATATTTCTACTTCACCTCATGTGGGCTGTCACTCTCTCCAATATTCCACAGTCCATCACACCAGTGTGTTGATAATGTCTCCTAGGTTCTTCCTGGGGCAATAAATCCTGTAAAATTGGAGCATGCTCTATATACATGAACTCTACCTTCTCCAATTTTATATTCTGTAGCATGTAATCCAGCATTCTCAGAATCCAAGGCTTTTAAGGTAGATTTTGAGATGGGGGCAGGAATTGTCATAAAGACGCCTGCCTCATTTGAGACTTCTGCATGATCGATATGTAAGACATGCTATGTTTGGTTTCATTTTTGTTTTCTTTCCAGGGGGGGTATGCTTTGATAAGGGGAGGTAGACAACTTTGTCAGACCCAATAGGTTTAAGGGAATGTGGGAGTTCACGATTTTGAGCTGTATATATGCAGGTATTTCAATCTCAAGTCTCAATATCTCAGCATTTCCCTAATTGTGCACTCACATTGGCATATGAGACCTAGCCAGGCTAAACACTTTCTCTGAAGCTTTATTACTTTTAAAATTAAATCCTAAGCCTGCTTTTCTGCCCTATTTGCCTGTTAGCTAGACAAAACTCACATCAAGAACATCCTCTGACTTTCATATTTTGTCTAAATTAATAATTAATCTTCCCAATCTGACATTATCTCTTTTGGTAGATCATTGGTACTTAGTAACAGCTACCAACCTCCCAAGTCCTTACGTGTATCATTTCCTTTACTGTGGAGATATTTCAACAGACAGCACATCTCCTTTCACTAGGATTCTCCCTCAGAGAAGGTTTACATTAGTGAAAGTCTAAAGAGTTTGACTTCTGCACAATAGTTGTTATGCGTGCACCATCTGTTAAAAGTAAGGGTCTTGATTGTCCAGCAGCCAGGTCCAAAATTACATTTTAGAATTTGCTTCTTAGGACCACTTCTGGAATCAGGAATCTGAATCTGAGACAGAGAATTAAGTGTTATAATAAACACTGTGTGGCCAAGTGTGGTGGCTCACGCCTGTAATCCCCGCACTTTGGGAGGCCGAGACGGGCAGATCATGAGGTCAGGAGATCGAGACCATCTTGGCTAACATGGTGAAACCCTGTCTCTACCAAAAATACAAAAATTTAGCAGGGTGTGGTGGCAGGTGCCTGTAGTCCCAGCTGCTCAGGAGGCTGAGGCAGGAGAATGGCATGAACCCAGTGATGGGGGAGCTCGCAGTGAGCCGAGATTACGCCACTGCACTCCAGCCCGGGAGACAGCGAGACTCTGTCTCAAAAAAAAAAAAAAAAAAAAAGAAAAGAAAAGAAAAAAGAACACTGTGTGCTACCTGGATCCTCCCTTCCAGACCAAGGCTCTCATTGCCCTAGTTGCCAAGAGTGTTGTCTGCTGGTGGCTCAAGGGGAAGTCTTTTCCCAAGATTTTTCTTCTGCTGAAAAGAGCTGCCTCACCCAAATCTATGGGCCTTTGTCAGGGGCAGCCTACATTCCATGAGTGCTCTAGGTGAAGGTACAAGGGCCTAGATCTCTTGCTTTGATTCAGTAAGACTATAAAAGGCCATCCCAGCTCTGAACTCCCTGGAATTAGATAAAGCTTTAATTGCAATTGCATCACAGTTCAACTTTTTCCTCTACTCTTATTTCCCTAAAGGTATTGTTACTGAGAACACTCACCAATAAAGACTTTTGCATACAAATCTCTGCTTCCCAGGATTACATGCTTAAAACAAGTGCAATAAATTTGTTAGAAAGTGCTCTGGAGAAATATAAGGAGTTGAGGAAGGCAGGATTGGGCAAAGGAAAAGGTTGAACTCTGGGGCAGCTTCAAATCTAACGATAGGGATTCCTATGGGGAACTTTGTAGCTATAGCTGGAACTATCCCTGGGAATTTTGTTAAATTGTGGTCAAGGGGCCATTGACAGTGATTGGCCATTGTTGTCAGGAAGGATCATGCTTGAGTGAAGCAGTTCTGAAGTTGAGAACACTTTCCAACGACAGATACAACTATGAGCATCAGGAACAAACATACCTTCCTTCCCTTCCCTCCCTCCCTCCCTCCCTCCCTCCCTCTTTCTTTCTTTCTTTTTCTTCTTTCTCTTTCTTTCTTTCTTTCTTTCTTTCTTTCTTTCTTTCTTCTTCCTTCCTTCCTCCCTCCCTCCCTCCCTCCCTCCCTCCTTTCTTTCTTTCTTTCTTTCTTTCTTTCCTCCCTCCCTCCTCCCTCCCTCCCTCCCTCCCTCCCTTCTTTCTTTCTTTCTTTCTTTCTTTCTTTCTTTCTTTCTCTCTCTCTCTCTCTTTCTTTCTTTCTTTCTTTCTTTCTTTCTTTCTTTCTTTCTTTCTTTCTTTCTTTCTTCCCTCCCTCCCTCTCCCTCCTTTCTTTCTTTCTTTCTTTCTTTCTTCTTTCTTTCTTCTTTCTTTCTTTCTTTCTTTCTTTCTTTCCTTTCTTTTTTCTTCCCTCCCTCCCTCCCTCCCTCCCTCCCTTTTCTTTCTTTCTTTCTTTCTTTCCTTTCTTTCTTTCCTTCCTTCCTTCCTCCTCCCTCCTTTCTTTCTTCTTTCTCTCTTTCTTTCTTTTTTTTCTTTCTTTCTTTCTTTCTTTCTTTCTTTCTTTCCTCTCTTTCTCTCTTTCTCTCTTTCTCTCTTTCTTTCTTTCGACAGAGCCTTGCTCTGTCTCCCAGGCTGGAGTGCAGTGGTGTGATCTCGGCTTACTGCAAGCTCTGCCTTCTGGGTTCACGCCATTCTCCTGCCTCAGCTTCCCGAATAGCTGGGGCTACAGGCACCCGCCACCCAGCTAAGTTTTGTATTTTTAGTAGAGACGAGGTTTCAGTATGTTGGCCAGGCTGGTCTCAAACTCCTGACCTCAAGTGATCTGTCCCCCTGGGCCTCCCAAAGTGCTGGGATTACAGGCATGAGCCACCATGCCTACAAACTGAGGAATGAGTTCACTGGCCTCAGAAGCAATTTTGGAGGAGTACCAGATATTCACTATAGTGTATTAATAATACACTTTACATTTTAATATTTCAATATTTGCTAACTCAATATTAAAATGTATATAGATTACAAATAATCATAAGCAAAACTCATTGTGAGTCTTTCTCCCCTTAAGATCTTTATGCATTATTATTCTAGCTAGCAGTCTATCAATCTTATTTTTTCTTCAAAATACAAATCTCTGGTTTTGTCCATCTTTTGTATGGTTTCTTGTGTCTCAATTTTATTCTGTTCAGCTCTAATTGGTTATTTCTTTTCTTCTGCTAGCTTTGGTGTTAGTTTGCTCTTGTTTTTCTAGTTCCTCTAAATGTGATGTTAGGGGGGCATGTGGCCAGGCACTACCATGAGCACACCATCTTCTGCTCCTTCTGAAAAATAAAAATTAAAAATTAAATGTAATGCTAACTTGTTAACTTGAGATCTTTCTAACCTTTTGATGTGCAAGTATAGTACTATAAAGTTTCCTTTTAAGATGACTTTAACTGTGTCTCATGTATTCTGGTATGTTGTATCTTTGTTTTCATTAGTTTCAAGGAATTTCTTGGTTTCTGTCTTAATTTCATTCACTCTTTACACAGAAGTCATTCAGAAGCAGGTTGTTTAATTTCCACATAATTTTATGGTTTTGAGCAATCTTCTTAGTATTGATTTTTATTTTTATGTGCTGTGATCTCAGAGTGTAACTGGTATGATTTGACTTTCTTCAATTTGCTGAGAATTGTTTTATGGCCAATTGTGTAGTCAGTTCTAGAGTATGTGCCATATGCAGAAGAGAAGAGTATATATTTTGTTGTTTTGGGGCAAAGAGTTTTGCAGATGTCTGCTAGGTCTATTTGACCAAGTGTTGACTCCAGGTCCCAAATATCTTTGTTTACTGCCTTGATGCTCTGTCCAATACTTGGCACTTTTGTCTAACACAGTGACATGTTGCAGTCTCCCACTATTATTGTGTGGATATCTAAGTCTCTTCATAGTCTCTAAGAACTTGTTTTATGAATCTGCATGCTCCTGTGTTGGGTGCATATATATTATTTTCTTATATATATGTTTTATTTTAAAATCTTGTGAGTACATAGTAGGCATATGTATTTATGGGATACATGAGTTATTTTGGTACAGGCTTGCAATGATAATAATCACATCATGGAAAATTGTGTATCTAACCCCTCAAGCATCTATCCTTTGTATTACAAACAATCCAATTATACCTCTTAGCTATTTTTAAATGTATGATTAGATTATTAAAATTATTATTGACTATAGTCTCCCTGTTATACTCTTAAGTATTAGGTCTTATTCATTCTTTCTATTTTTGTAGCCATTAGCCATCCCCACGTTTCTGTCACCCTGTTCCCCACCTTTCCCAGCCTCTGGTAACTATCTTTCTACTCTCTATCTCCATGAATTCAATTGTTTTAATTTTTAGCTCCCATGAATAAGTGAGAACATGTGAAGTGTGTCTTTCTGCGTCTGGCTTATTTCACTTAACACAATTACCTCCAGTTTCATCCATCCATATTGTTGCAAATGACAGAATCTCATTTTTTATGGCTAAATAGTACTCCATTGTATATACATACCACATTTTCTTTATCCATTCATCTGTTCATGGACACTTGGGTTGCTTCCAAATTTTGACTATTGTGAGTAGTGCCACAATAAACATGGGAGTGCTGATATCATTTTGATACACTGATTTCTTTTGTTTTGGGTATATAAGTAGGAGTGCAATGGCTGAATCATAAAGTACCTCTATTTTTAGATTTTTTTGATGAACCTCCAAACTGTTCTACATAGTGTTTGTACTAATTTACATCCCCCCAACCATGTAAAAGAGTTCTCTTTTCTCCACATCCTTGCCAGCATTTACTATTTCCAGACTTTTGGATAAAAGACATTTTAACTGTGATGAGGTGATATCTCAGTGTAGTTTTCATTTGCATTTCTCTGATGACCAGTGATGGTGAGCACTTTTTCATAGGCCTGTTTGTCATTTGTATATCTTCTTTTGAGAAATGTCTGTTCAAACTTTTTTCCAATTTTTAAATCAGATTATTAGATATTTTCCATTAGTTTCTTCCTGTGGTCTAATTGCTCTAGCTAGACATTTAGTACTATGTTAAATAACAGTGGTGAAAGTAGTTTTGTGTTCCAGATCTAAGAGGAAAAGCTTTTAGTCTTTCCCCACTCAGTATCATGTTATCTGTGGGTCTGTCATATGGTGCTTTTACTATGCTAAAATATGTTCCTCCTATACCAGTTTTAGGGATCGTTAAGTATTCTTATTGAGTTGAACCCTTTACCATATGTAATATTGTTCTTGATCTTTTTTTATTGTTGTTGGTTTAAAGTCTGTTTTGTATGAAATCAGAATAGCAACTCCTGCTTTTTTTGTTGTTGTTTTCCATTTGCTTGGTGGATTTTTCTTCATCCTTTACTTTGAGCCTATAAGTGTAATTGCAGGTGAGATGGGTATCTTGAAGACAGCATACATTTTGTTCTTCTTCTTTATCCAGCTTGCCATTCTGTGCCTTTTAATTGGAGCATTTAGCTTATTTACATTCAAGGTTCATATTGATATGTGTGGATTTGATACTGTCATCATGTTGTTAGCTGGTTATTATGCAGACTTTATTGTGTAGCTGCTTTACAGTGTCAATGGTCTACGTAGTTAAGTGTGTTTTTGTGGTGGCCACTAACAGTCTTTTGTTTTCATATTGAGCACTTCCTTAAGGATCTCTTCTTGTTCTACCATAAAGATGCCTGCACTTGTATGTTCATCACAGCACTATTCACAACAGCAAAGATATGGAATAAACCTAAATACCCATCAATGGTATGCTAGATTAAGAAAAAGTGGTCACATACACCATGAAATACTATGTACCCATAAAAAAAGTATGAGAACATGTTTTTTGTGGCAGCATGCATGGAGCTGGAGGCCATTATCCCAAATCAACAGAAAACCAAATAATACATGTTTTCACTTACAAGTGGAAGCTAAACACTGAGTACACATGAACACAAAGAAAGGAATAATAGGTACTGGGGCCTACTTGAAAGTAAAAGGTGGGAGGAGAGAAAGGATCTAAAAACTATCAGGTACTGTGCATATTACTTGAGTGACAAAATAATCAGTATATGAAACCCCCGTGACATGAAATTTACCTAGATTACAAACCTGAACTTGTACCCCTGAAACTAAAATCAGTTAAAAAACAAAAATCCATAAGCATTAGCAAGTATCCATTGTAACACTTTAGAAAAATCTAATAATTCATTAGGGAGGCAGAGTATCTTCTCTACTCTGACCTGATTTATGAGCAATTGCACCACATCAAATGTGATGGTTAATTTTATGTGTCAACTTGGCTAGACTATAGTACCGATGTATTTGGCCAGACACCACCAGTCTAGATATTGGTGTGAAGATATTTTTTAGATACAATAGACAGTTAAATCAGCAGACATGGAGTAAAGCAGATACCTTCCATAACGTGGTAGGCATCATCCAATCAGCTGAAGGCTGTAAAAGAAAAAGACTGAGGTCCCCAGAGGAAGAGGAAATTCTGCCTCCAGACTCAAGTTGCAACATCAGCTCTTTCCTAGGTCTTTAGCCTGCTGACTTGCCCTGAAGATCTCAGACTTAGACTTGCTAACCGTTTGCACTGAGTCACAACACATGACCAATTCATTAAAGTAAATATTAAAGTAAATCTGTCTCTCTCTCTCTCTATGTGTATATATATGTGTGTGTGTGTGTATGTGTAGATAGATAGATAGATAGAGAGATAGATGAGCTTTGTTTAGTGTTCATGTTGCTTAAAGATCTTTGTGCTTCTTAAATCTGTGACAATGTGTTTCACCAGGTTCAAAAAATTATCTCTTCACATACTTCCTTTAGCTATAAAACATCTGTTAAAGAGCTAAAACAAATTAAATTTTAAACACACTCACATCCCAAACATACACAGAAATACTAGTAACAAACTGTAGAAATGATCCCTGAAAGTATAATCTTGAAATACTAAGAGTTCTTCAGAGATATATGCCTAGGTTGGGGGAAGGGAATGCATGAAGGATGAAGGAATAAATTAAGGGTGAATATATGGGAAAATCTAAATAAATATTGTCTGTATAAGAAAATTATGTCCCATATTACTTTAAAAACAGAGAGAATACAAATGTATAACAACAGCACAAGATTTCTGAAAGGGCAAATACAATTAAGGAGTTATTAGGTTATTTTTTACTGTTTGGGATGTACTTAAATGTTGACTTATTGCAAGTCTCATTAGTCAAGAATATAAATTGTAATGCCTAAGGAAACCACTGACATGATAGTAAGAGAATGCATAAGGACCATGCTAGCAGAGGAAAAATTTAGAAAACTTGTAAGTACTAAATCTGAAAGAAGGTCACGAAAGAGAGGAAAAGGAACACAGAAAAGGTAGTCAATAGAAAATCATAGCGAAGACTTCATTTAAATCCATTGCAGAAAACAAAATGATGGCCAAAGATGTATCAGGCAGAAGCTAACTTAAAAGAAAGCTGGTATGGCTATACTAATATGGTACAAAGTATACCTGAAAGAATAAACATTAGTATTGACAAAAAGGGCTTTCATGAGGCTAAACTAATCAACTAAAAGAAGATGTATAATTCTACATTTGCATGGTCCTAATACTATATTCTCAAAATATGTAAATGCAAAATTTTCAGAAATAAAAACAGAGGCAGTTGCAGTTAGAGATTTTCACACACTTCACTTGGAAATTGATAAAATATTTTGGTGTGGATAGGACTTGCATATGCTATTGGCTAGAGACTAAATTGGACCAAACACTCACTTTAAAAGACTCTGACATTGTTCCTTGAAGTTGAATATACACATAGCCTATGGCCAGATAATTTTACTCCCAGGGTATAGCCTATAGAATATCAAGAAATATGTACAAATGTTTACAGAAGCTGTAGTTGTTAAAGGCAGACTATAAATAACTGAAATGATCATCTATAGTAGATCTAGGAAATTGATTTGTATTTCATAATGATGATGATGGATTACCATCTGCAGGAAGAATTAATGGACGAATATTATGTGCAATAACCTAAATGAATCTTACAAACATAATGATAGGTGAAATAAATCAATTACAAACAATTCAAATCACATCATTCTATGAATAGAAAATTTTTTTAACAAAGCAGCAGTCTTGTTTTTTTTTTTGAGAGAGAGTCTCACTCTGTCCCCCAGGCTGGAGTGTAATGGCATGATCTCAGCTCACTGCAACCTCTGCCTCCTGGGTTCAAGCGATTCCGCTGCTTCAGCCTCCCGAGTAGCTGGGACTACAGGCGCGCACACCCACACCTGGCTAATTTTTTGTATTTTAGTAGAGACGGGGTTTCACCATGTTGGTCAGGCTGATCTCAAACTCCTGACCTCGTGATCCGCCCACGTTAGCCTTCCAAAGTGCTGGGATTAAAGGTGTGAACCACTGTGCCTGGCCAACAATAGTAGTATAAGTCAGAGTGTCAGCTATATTTGGAAAGAGGCCATAGTCACTGGAAAAGAACACAAGGAAAGTTCTTGAGATTTAAGTAAAGTTCTATTATCCTGAGACATGGATCGTGGCTTAATGGATAATTTATCTTTGTGTTAATTCATTAAGCTGGACACTTAAGAGCTGCACACTTTATTTCATCCAAAATCTATTTTCAAGTTAAAGCATGTAAAGGCATTGCGCAAAAAACAATTTTCCTGGTGAATTTAATCCTGTTCTATTAAATCATCACTTTCAAGTTCTACTCCTTAAGACAGGCTTGGTGTGCCCTCTCAGGGCATTCAGCAATATTCTCTAGTGAAGTCAAACTGAAGACACACTGATAAAGCATCTTAGAAATCACATGGATTCCTTCCTGAACTGCCATAACATCAGTTTTGCTTACACTTGTATTTTATACAGCATGTGTTAGCACGTATGATGTTGTTTGAGCAAATATTTGGGTGTCCAAAAAGGATTATCTGGTACCTTTGCAGGATTTCAACCTTTTGTCTACATGTCATGACCTAAAGTCAACAATGAGGAAATATTTCTTTCCTGCTTTTATAAATAAAACTTATTCTAAATCCTCTAAAAAAATGTGAGCATTTTTTGGTTTCCCCTGCCACTGACTACCAGTAGCTAAGAAATCTGTTTTTCTTTCCTTCTGGATGTGTTTTTTAGTATTAGATTTTCCTGCAGTTCCATCTTATTAGATGCCTAGACATGCATACTTCTTTTCTTTCCTCTCCTGCATCCATAATGCAAGGTGTGCACATGCATGGAGGAACACAGGATCGTGTGCTGTGGAAAGGGCAGAATCTCTCCTACAGTGCACATTCAAGTATCTGGGAGATTCTTTTTGCCTCTTGCCTATTTTCTTTTCTTTTTTTCTTTTTCTTTTTCTTTTTTCTTTTTTTTTTTTTTTTTGAGATGGAGTCTTGCTCTGTCACCCAGGCTGGAGTGCAGTGGTGCGATCTTGGCTCACTGCAACCTCTGCCTCCCAGGTTCAAGCAATTCTCTTGCCTCAGCCTTCCAAGTCAGCCTACCAAAGTACTAGTATTACAGGCATGAGCCATGGCACCCAGTCGCCTATTTTCTTACCATAATACAAATAACCAGTTTCTGCTTTTTAAAATTTTTTTAATTTTTATTTATTTATTTTTTGAGACAGAGTCTTGCTCTGTCACCCAAGTTGGAGTGCAGTGGCACAATTTCGGCTCACTGCAAGCCCCGCCTCCCGGATTCACATCATTCTCCTGCCTCAGTCTCCTGAGTAGCTGGGACTACAGGTGTACGCCACCACATCTGGCTAATTTTTTTGTATTTTTAGTAGAGACAGGTTTTCATGGTGTTAGCCAGGATTGTCTGGATCTCCTGACCTTGTGATCAGCCCACCTCAGCCTCCCAAAGTGCTGGGATTACAGACGTGAGCCACCACCCCCGGCCCAATTTCTGCTTTTATGGAAGGAACCATTCTTATTTAAAACTACAATTTTGTATTTGGTTTTTGGGGGGTGTTTTTTTGTTGTTGTTATTTTGTTTTTTGTTTTTTGGGTTTTTTTTGGGTGAAGTCTTGCTGTGTCGCCCAGGCTGGAGTGCAGTGGTGTAGTCTCAGCTCATTGCCAGCTCTGCCAGGAGAGTGGGTTCACACCATTCTCCTGCCTCAGCCTCCCGAGTAGCTGGGATTACAGGTGTCCACCACCATGCCCAGCTAATTTTTTGTATTTTTAGTAGAGACAGGGTTTCACCATGTTAGCCAGGATGGTCTCGATCCCCTGAACTCATGATTTGCCCACCTCGGCCTCCCAAAGCGCTGGGATTACAGGCGTGAGCCACTGCACTCAGCCCAATTTTTGTATTTGTGTTAGGTTTTTGACTGGTTTGTGTTGAACAAAAAGATTGTCCCAGGTGTGTGTTTTGTGGTTTCACAGACTTTATTCATCCTAGTGGACAAAGGCAGGTAAAACACATTTTTTATTTTATTTTTTCTCTGCAAAACTGTACTTTCAATAAATGACTGATTCTTAAATAGATGATGATAGTTTTTCTAGTGCAGAAATAAAATCCATGCAATTTTTATAAAACTTGGACCATACCTTTCAAAGTTCTCCTCAAATTATGCATAGAAATGAATATATGATCCAAAATTAGTTGCTTTCTAGAGCAAAGTGAAGGGAAGAGAGAAAGAGCAAGAGAGAAAGTTCTGGGAATGACCATGTTTTCAGTCCCTTCCCAGGGAGGTAAATATATTAAGACACATATTTTAAGGAATTGCTTGTATAATCTGTCCTTATAATTTAGTGTATTCCTTTGAGTTAATTATTTTTATTTGAGAAATGCAATGCATGCACACTTTAGGTAAATGAAGAAAAGACTTTTAATGAGGTCATACAGATTGTGATGTCCCTACTTAGACATGCAAATCAACATAAGGGGATTCACTCACAGGCACAAGTTCCCCAGCAGGGGAGCCAAGAGTGTTTTGGAAACAATGTGTGACACAGAAGAAGAGGAGCCAAAGCTGTCTTATTCACAGGGAGTAGCCCTTTTGTTTTGGACTCCGTTTCTGTTAGTCCTTAAAATCCCTTCCAGGTTAAAGATGGCTTTTCCAAGTGAGTATGTCTCAACACAAACTTAGGATATTGAAGTCCCACTTATAAACAGCAAACTCTTCAACATAGAAAGAAAACAAAAAGAGGTAACAGCAGACTACCATCCTCAGTGAATTCCTGGGCATTTTGTTCCCAAAGCAATCAGATCTGCATTTATATTTAAAGAGAGCTCATGAGAGTGCCCTATTTTGAATACCTGAATTGAACTCCTGACCCTGTTCCCAGGATTTGATCTGTGAGACCTGCATCTTTATAACATGTATCACGTAAACTTTTGCTGTAATAAAATGTGCCCCGGGGTCATTTTTCTGACCTTTCTCCCCCTTTTTCTTCTCATTCTTACTTTCCCTTCAGTGCCTTAGCAAGGGCTACACAAAATTGATAGTGTGTGCTTGGCCTGCTTGGGAATTTATAGACAAAGCTGAGCCATGGAAAAAGCGTCAGAAGCAGGACTTAAAATTAAGTGAGAAAACAAAGTCCTTGTTCTCTCCCTCCTCTTCCTTGCTGAAAACAAAGGACCAAGTCTACTAGAAAACATCAGTGCAATTCAAAAGCAGGTGTATTTCCACTTGCAGAGCAGCTTGTGGGCTAGAAGCAGATGCCAGCGGTTACATAGCAGCAAGGGTTTTAGACTACACCCTAAGGGAAATGTCCCAGCCCATCAAGGTCACCTCTTGCGCGCGCGCACACACACACACACACACACACACACACGGTAGAAGCTAACATTTGGTACTCTATTTCTTTGTTTATGGCATCACATACCCCAAGGTGTTCCAGATACTCATGCTGCTACCAGGTCACCAGGCCACCCCACTGCCATCTCTCTTTTAGCTCCACCCTAACTTAACAGTGCTTTTGTGTTCCAGAATTTCCCTTACCTCCTTCCACTCCTGCACCTTCAGATTCATTTCTTTCTGTTCCGTTACTTTCTGATAAAACTTATAGAACTGAGGTTATGTTAGTTAATGTAGATTACATAGCTGGAAAATAGAGAATCTGAGATTAAAATTCAGGGCTTCTTTCTCTTAACCCATCAGGCTTCTTTTTGATCATTTCAATAAGATGCTTCACTGTAGCCCAATTTTTGTCACACTCTCTGCTTGAATATAGAAACGCACTTATTCATGTATTTGATGTGTACACTGTATCAGACCATAATTTTCTTAGGCAATAAGAAAAATATGATTTTACTCTATAAATGTTCTACTTCATCTTTTATGGGGTCAACCATTTTATGTTTTAGTTGGAGAAAAATTGTCAAAATTTGTTTATCTACATCTCATATAATACGATCTAGACAATTGTTACCTTTACCAAAAACATCAGGCCGGGCATGGTGGCACACGCCTGTAATCCCAACACTTTGGGAGGCTGACACGGACAGATCACGAGGTCAGGAGATCAAGACCAACTTGGCTAACACGGTGAAACCCCATCTCTACTGAAAATACAAAAAATTAGCCGGGCGTGGTGGCGGGTGTCTGTAGTCCCAGCTACTCTGGAGGCTAAGGCAGGAGAATGGTGTGAACCTGGGAGGCGGAGCTTGCAGTGAGCCGAGATTGCACCACTGCACTCCAGCCTGGGTGACAGAGTGAGACTCTGTCTCAAAAATAAATAAATAAAATCAACAACAGGAGCAGAGGACTTGGATTTGAGAAACTGACATAGGTGTTCTGAAAAACTTGGAAGAAGAAAATATAATTGAGAACAAAACTTTTCTTGAACTCAACTCTAGAATTCATTCACCATTTTTCTTATATATCTTATAGTGTCTTGGGTAACTAGGTTATCATGGCCAGGCCAGAAGGAGAGTTTGTTGAATGAGCTCATGTATAAACAACAGCTTCGTAAGGCTGTGAACATTTATGAGGCTCATTATGTTTCAGTTCTTGTTTAACAGCAAGTCCCTCCCTACTTGGGCAGTGGAATCCCGCTGATTTACTACTTATCAGGAATAAATTACAGTTTAGAACTTAGATTTTTTTTCATGGTTTTCTTTGTGTCAGCATAAATAAACTTAGCTAATAGGGCTATTTCCCATTGCCCATTAAACAGGCTGTGAGTAAAAGACTTCCTGGCTTGTGAGAGAAGGAAGATGAGAGGACTGAGTCGTTTTACCTGAAGGTGTTTACAATGTTAAGGGCTTTGGGAAATAGATGTCAAATACTGCAAGTTACAGCATTTCCTAACACTTATTTGAGTTTTTACGTTTTGTTTTCCATCGGCTACAGAATCTTATTATTGTAGAAGCCATTAGCCCTGGGGAGTGAGAAGTCATTCTTGGTGAATTCTGTAGGCAAAGATAACTACATCCCAACACACTGCCAGGGTCATCATCATCTCTACGTACCCTTCTCTTAATAAAATCTAGAGTGATGGCTTCACCCGCTTTGTTGAAAAGTTCGGAATTCTGTAATTACTGAAAGAGAGAGTGGAATGTCATTTCTAGGTCTTCATCCAGAGTAATTTCTTGGCTCCAATGCCCCCATTTCATTTGCAGAAACAGCTTTTTGGTATTAGTTAATATTCAAGGAATAGTTTCAAGTTTTACAACTGCAAAAGGGTCATTATTTTTATCAGTGTGCTGGAGGTTATTTTGAGTCTGAATACGGAGGGCCCAATTCAATAAAATCTCAGCCTGACTTTCCCAGCAGGATGCTCAAACCATGGAAATTAAACAGGGGAGCACGCATGGGCTTCTACGATACTGAACCAGGGCTGAATTTCCATTTAATCATTCTTGAGAAATCCAAAGACACTTTGGGACTAAATGGCAAACCTTTTAAGTAGGAATTCCTCAGCCAAAATGGCCAATTAGCATTTAAACTGCAGAACTGCATTATGTAAGAGGAAATGAGTAACTGAAAAAAGAAATTATCTTCCGTATTAGTTAAAAAGGTAAACCAGAAACATGGAGTTATCACAAAATAAGCATTCTCTTCTAGAACAGGAGAGGTACACAGGACTTTTGTTCTAAAAGGAATTAAAAGGACCCATGTTATTGACCTATTCTCATGCTTTTAGCTTTAATTGGCAAAATTAGCTCGAGTGAATAATATTGGAAGCCATTCTCTAATTATATGTTTTGTTACATCACACAAGTGACTCAAAAGCTCCATGTTTATGACTTTAAATTGATTTTAAAAATAAATTATTTTATGTATTGGAAAGTAAAAAATTATACTTAGAAATAGCCTAGATTCAATTTTTTATATTCATAAAATCTTGGTTTATTTAAAGTTCCTTCCCCATCTTCAAGTGTGCACCTCAGGGACTTGGAGGACCAAACAGATAAGAGTTGGCTCAGGAAAAAAAACACATTTCTGGTATGACTGCTCATAAAAGGAAAACTTAAAACCTTCCAGAAATGTAGTTGAAAATGGCTCTTAAGCAATTGTTTATTATCTTTCTTCATATGTCATCAGTTTTTAGACTCAGCTTTCACCAAGCTCAATACTTACGTAAATTCCAAATGTTGGTTCTCACCAACATTTAGTGATGTTATTGTTGTTCATGTTTGTATACATACTAAACAAATGTAAAGGCAAGCAAATTCAGTGGTTATTATTGCTGCTGTGGCACTTTGCAATGTTTTTCTTCTTTTTCAGTTCCTCATCATGGTATCCCAGAGGGATTCATGACATGGACTTTTGTAATATGTCACATGTGGTGAAGATCAGCAGTTGAACACCAGAAGGAATCTGACCAGTGCTCACTGCAGCAGCTCCAGAAGGGCTAGGGATTTGCTTAGGGAATAAGGAACATGTGTGCACTCTCCATAAGACATGGCTTTTTGGATCAATAGTCTGGATGATTACCTAAAAGCATGACAGTAAACAACCCATGCATTTTCTCACCCACCTCACTCATTGCCAAATTGGCCAAGATCTTTCATCTGTTGAGTGACTAGAAATGTTGCTGTAAGAGTAATCATTTTTGTTTACCAGGATGGTAATACTGAAACTGACCCAATTGCCCCATAGAATGTTCTTTTTGATAAACATAGAAATTGACCCTTCTGATCTTAAAAAGCTTGAAAATGGTATTTGTTTTATCTGAGTCCTGCCTCAGGAAACCACCTTCAGGTCTCTCACAAAAAGTATTAAAGAACTGAAACTAGATCATCACACCGGATGCTCGACCCCTCATTTACCATGATGGCTTCCTTATCCCTCCCAAGTTCTTGTTTCCTTACACATTGTTACATTTCTTGCCTGCAATATAAATCCCTGATTTTAGTCAGTCAGGGGAGATGGATGTGGGACTGAGTTTCCATATTCTTGGCTATGGCACGTGATTAAAGCCTTCTTCCTTGACAGTACTTGGCATCTCAGTCACTGGCTTTCTGTGCAGTGAGCAGCAGGACCTAGACCGAACCCCTGGTGTTTTGGTAACAATGCTACTAAAAAAGACAAGATTGTTTTCTGTTTGCTTTCTGTAAAAAACAACAAAAGCAGAGATATATAGATGTATGCCCATACAAACATCATTTCCTGTTGAAAATTTAATTCACACTTCTCACAGACCAATTAAATGATGACAATCATTTAAAATACGACCTCTCATATAATCATTCATGGAAAAACATTATTAACAGGTTGGCCTATCTTTTTCAAGACCTTTATGAATACTTGTGTATGCATATACTATATATATATTTAATAAATCTTGAATTCTGCATATGCCATTTTGTAATTTGTCCTTATCTATGTCCTTATCTTTAACATTTTTTCCCAGATTATTCTTACGGGTTTTAGTGTTCAGTCGTCTTATATTTTCATCATATATTTGAACAATTTCTATTGTTGAACATTTTGAAGTATTCTACATTTTCTCTTGTTTTAAATAATGCTGTGGTAATTACATCTGTGTAAAAATCTTTGTACATGATTTGATTATTTCCTTACCAGAAGAACAATTATATGCCATAGAATAAGTCCATTTTAAAGTTCAATTATTATCATTTTTAATACAGCAGTAATGTAGAGACTTTCTAAAATAACAATTATTAAGATTACACACAACTATTACACTCCTCACTGTATTTCTAGGCACTGTGCTATTATTTCAGACTTAATCTTCAATAAAATACTGCTGAATAGTTCTTTATATTATCTCAATTTTATTGATGAGGACATTTGGGACTTAGTTTGAATAGCTTGCCCAAAGCCAAACAATTTTTCAAAGGCAGAGCTGCCGTACTCTAGAATTGTGTTTCAAAAGAAGTGATGCAGTTAGAAAATTATAGGACAGTTTTGATTTTCACAGAGTGGGAGAGGATGCATTTTGAGAATAGAGGCCAAGGATGTTAAATCTTCAATGAATGACATAGCCCTACACAACTTTACAGTCTTTCTGGATATTCATGTAAGCAATTACCTAATTTTCTAAGCCTAAAACCTAAATCTGTTTTATATATAAATACAAATAACATTTGCAGGGTTTTAATATGTAATAAATTACTAATGATGCAAAGCTTACCTAAGTGAAGATAGACTTGAATACAGATTTGTTTTGATCAGAACTTTACTGAGAGTTGTTCAACATTTTGGGAAATCAGGTCACTGTTGACATCACAGCTGCAATATGTGAGCCTCCAACACAACACCCCTACTACAGTCATCTAAATTTGGAGTGGTCAATTTCATGGTGACTGTATGCATAGGTGTGAATGGGATCACTTTATAACATCTTCTGGTGTGGGTGGGTGCAGTAGCTCACACCTGTAATCCCAGCACTAGGGATGCAGAGGTGGGAGGATTACTTGATCCCAGGAGTTCCAGATCTGCCTGGGCAACATAGCAAGACCCTGTTCTCCATAAAACGGAAAAAAAAAAACAGAAAAAAATTGGAACATCTCTTCATGTAGTTGTGCCTGGGCATGAAATAATATTTTTATCACAAATTATTTATCTTTATTCATCTTTGATTTTATATTAGTATCATAATTGCTTAAAACTGTGTGAGTACTGTGTGTTATATTAGCAATTGACTTTTTCCAGGAGAGTAAAGGAGTGATTCAACCTATTAGTTATAAAAAAGGTATTATATATGATAGGACTGAGGATAGCAAAATGTATATATCTGGGGTACACAGTATGGGGTACTTTTTACATGTTAACTATCGACACGCATAGAAGCACTCACAACCTGCACACACAGCCTGAACTAGGACACAACATGTCTGTGCTTTTCAAATGGTCATTCTCAATCTTTTAGTGAGCCATGACATCAATGCTTAGGTTGAGACCAAGATTTTTTAATGAAATAAAGTAGAACAAATTAGAATGGAATGAAATGGAGTAGAGTAGAGTGCAGTGGAATGGATGGAATAAGAGGAGATGGGATGAAATAGAATAGAATTGAATATAATTCAATATCAGTTTTGTCTATTTTATATACCTGTGCTTATAAGGACATTGTAAAATGCATCTTTTACTTTGGACCAAAAAGGTGAAAGCCATTGAGCTACACTACTATACTTTATACAGAAACCAAGTAACATTTTCAGGGGTTAATCATTTTTCTGTACCTTAGTGTCAAATTTGGTTTTGATAGTGATTGATGGGAGAGGAAGAAACCTGAAGATATCAGTGATTACTACACATCTTGAGTCCCCTCTTTCACAGTTTGCCTGAATGGAAGTGATGGTGCTGGCACAAAGCCAATTCCTTGTCTGAATCTTTGTGTTCCCCCAAAATTGTATGTTAAAACCTAATCACTAAGGTGATGATATTAGAAGGTGGGGCCTTTGGGGGTTGATTAGGTCATGAGGACGGCATCCTTGTGAATGGGATTAATGCCCTTGTGAAGGAGGCCCCAGAGAGCTGCCTTGCCTCTTCTACCATGTGAGGACACTTGGAAGGCACCATCTATGAAGGAAGGGTCCTCATCAGACACGAAATCTGCTGGTGTCTTGATCTTGGACTTCCCAGCCTCCAGAACCATTCTAATGTTTAGAAGTTACCCAGTCTAAGGTATTTTGTTACTGCAGCCTGAGCAAAGACAATTCCTCATCCTCTTTCATCATGACTGACACTGAATGTGCTTGCCTATGCTACAGCTACTGGAGATTTTACTGTTTGCTTTGTGACACTATTAGGTCTTACAGTTATGAAATGGGTAGAAATTATTCTCCCACATCCTTGCATCCCTCTGCTTTTTTCCTTTCCCTTCCGTTTGTTGCATTTGGTTCAGAGAACCTGTGTCCTCATGACACCACATCATCCTGGCTTCCCAGACTCCTCATTTCAGGGGTCTATAAGGCAATTCTTTATTTTTCCTGTTTCTTTGAAATTTACCTGATCTCCATCTCATGACTCTGTGGCCTGACAGATGACCACCAAGTTATTTTTCAAGACACTGATTCAGACTAAAATAATAATGGATGTGTATGTGACACCTTCTAGGAGGTATTTTTATTTCTAATGGAAGCAGAGTATTATTGAAAATGAATGAAAGTAGCATAGGAAGCATATTTGATTGGGGTGAAAGCAGGTTGTGGAAATTTAGACAGTTTCTTTCTTATAAGGAAATCAGGAGAACCTCTGCCTAAACATACAACTGGTCTTCATTAAACTCCAGACACTCTTTTAGTCTGTTTCAAGCATGACACAAATTAAACTATTACTATATTTAAAAAATATTATTTAAACAATTTGTTACTGAAGGCAAATTCAGAAATAGACCCAAGAAATTTTATTTATGTTGTCAACACTCTACAATTATAACTTGAAAACTTACATCATTATTTAGCCCTACTCTTTCTTTGCTGTTTTGGTCCACATGTGCTGAGTTTTTCTGATTTACACTCAGAATGTTTTATTGTTCCTTGATTTGATCCCTCCTTTCTTTTCCTACGGCAACTGTATTCATTTTATCTAGATGGAATATTTTAAGAGCCTCACAATTTCTTCTCTTTCTCTTACTCATTCACATTGTCATTTGTATTATACCTTCAAAACCATAGTTCTGATCATTTCACTCACTTGTGCAGATCATTTGTGTCCCTCCATTACCTATAGAATAAAATCCAATCTTCTTCCCTTTGAATTCCTCAACCATCTGGCTTTATCATTCTTTTTACTCATCAGCTAAAAGAAATTAATTGCTGTTCATTGAATATCCCACATACTTCTGCAATTATACCTTTGCTTACTGTTATGCATACATCTATTTATTATTTATTTATTTATTTATTTATTTGACACAGAGTTTCGCTCTGTCAACCAGGCTGGAGTGCAGTGGCACTGTCTCGGCTTGCTGCAAGCTCCGCCTCCTGGGTTCACACCGTTCTCCTGCCTCAGCCTCCGGAGTAGCTGGGACTATAGGCGCCAGCCACCATGCCCAGCTAATTTTTTTTTTTTGTATTTTTAGTAGAGACGGGGTTTCACCATATTTGCCAGGTTGGTCTCGATCTCCTGACCTCGTGATCTGTCTGCCTTGGCCTCCCAAAGCGCTGGGATTACAGGCGTGAGCCACCGCGCCCGGCCTCTTATGCATACATCTTACTGGAATTTCTTTCCCACAATGTCTGTGGTCCAGAATCCCTTATAATTTTTAAGGGCCAGAAGGAATATCACCTTTTCTAAGATATCCACAATATCTGCTTCACAGAATGACCATAATCTTTTTTTCCCCTCATAACTATCACTTGATCTTAGCCAAAAGGCCGAGAAGCGATCCCCTCATAACTATCCTAACACATTGTATGTTAAATTCTTGACCACTTTTTTCCCTTTTTAATGTTTTTACTTAAGAGCAACTTTATGTGTAGTAAAATGCACAGTTCTCAATAATGTACTTTAATGTGTGCTAAGAAATGCATACACCTGAAATAGAGATACAGAGTATGTGCATTATCCCAGAAAATTCCCTATGGCCCTTGGACAGTCAATCCTCACTACCACTCCTTGCCAAATGCAAATACTGCTCTGATGTCTTTGACTACAGATTATTTTTGCTATTTCTACAACTTCATATAAAAAGAATCATTCAGTATTATAGTGTCTTCTTTAATACTGTAGTTTCTTTCACTTAAACTATATTTGAGAGTAAACCATGTTTTATCACTTATCAATCATTTATTATTTTTAATGCTTAGTTGTATTCCATTGGATGAGTACAACATAATTTTGTTCACTCATGGATGACAATTTATTATTGTCAGCTTTTTGGCTATTAGAAGAAAGCTACTATGAACAATCTTTTTATGAACGTACATTTTCATTTCTCATGGATAAATACTGCCATATTTGCAGAAGTGTTTAAAACCTTTTATACTCCAATGAATAATGTATGAGAGATCCAGTTGCCTACCTCTTCAATCATTGGTGTCAGTCTTTTTTTTTTTTTTGAGATGGAGTTTCATTCTTGTTGCCCAGGCTGGAGTGCAATGGTGCGATCTCGGCTCACCGAAACCTCTGCCACCCAGGTTCAAGCGATTCTCCTGCCTCAGACTCCTGAATAGCTGTGATTACAGGCATGTGCCACCACGCCTGGCTAATTTTGTATTTTTAGTAGAGATGGGGTTTCTCCATGTTGTTCAAGCTCGTCTCAAACTCGCTATCTCAGGTGATCCGCTCACCTTGGTCTCCCAAAGTGCTGGGATTACAGGCATAAGCCACCATGCCCAGCCTGGTGTCAGTCCTTTTAACTTTAGCTGTCTGGTGGGAAGGTAAGTTACCACAATTATAATTCTCATTTCCCTGATGACAAAAGAAGTTGAGCTCTTTTCACGCACAAATTGATAATTCATATTCTTTAGTAAAGTGTCTGTTTAAAACTTTGACCTAATTTTTAAAATTGTTATTTGCCCTTGTATTATTGAATTATGGGAATTCTTTATGTATTCCAGGTACAAATTCTATGTCATATGTATTTATTGTAAATGCTTTCTTCCAATTTGAGGGCTGGTTATACCTTTTTAAAGTAATGTTTTCTGATAAGTGCAAGTTTCAATCTTGATTATGATCAATTTATCAAGACCACATTTGTGAATCTCATTATCTAAAATAATGTGCAGGTGAGTTTCCACAAACACAGCTTCTCCAATCAGAAGATCTATGAGCTAAAGATATTACCTACTTCTTAGGCACCCAATGTACGAGGGTAAGATCAGCAGAGCATAACCACTGTAGATGTCCTATTTGAAGAGTAGAGAAACAAGAGGCACTTCAAACTCATTGGGCCATAGCAATTCTGAAATGCATGCAGGCACATGCTGCCAGTTCCTTGGCTAGAGCTTAGTTAGAAAAAGTCACTATTGTTCTCGGATCCACCCTCTGGATTCTTGGTTCCTTCCTGTATGTCATCCAGCTGGTGTTTATAGCTAAGTAGTTTCTTCAGGATTCCATAAACATCTTTTTTTTTTTTTTTTTTTTTTTTGAGACAGAGTCTCACTCTATCACTCTGTCACCCAGGCGAAAGTGCAGTGGTGCGATCTCAGCTCACAGCAACCTCCAGCTCCCAGGTTTAAGCGATTCTCCTTCCTCAGCCTCCCGAGTAGCTGGGGTTATAGATGTGCACCACCATGCCCAGCTAATTTTTTGTATTTTTAGTAGAGATGGGGTTTCACCATACTGGTCAGGCTGGTCTTGAAGTCCTGACCTTGTGATCCACCCTCCTCGGCCTCCAAATTGCAAGGATTACTAGTATGAGCCACCGCGCCCAGCCACCTTTTTAATTTTATCCTGGCTTTTTCCTCAAAAACTGGTAGCAGCTTTGCCAGTACTACTCTCTTAAAAATCTTGTGGGATTCCTGTAAATCTCTTTGTACTTGATTTTTTTATATAAAAGCCCTACCCATCTGTCTCAATATTAACCACTTTTTATATAGGGCTTCCTATAAAACAGCTATGGGACAATGTCATTGAGATTATTAGATGTCCTAATGTGTAATAAAGAATATATTTGAGACATATGCATCAGAACCTTACAGGAACTTTCTTTTCTCTTTGAGGTAGCTACTTGATTCTTTTTGAAGTCTTAACAAAATATTTCACAATAATGCCCTTGGCTTTATCTTTAGATGATGTTTTCCTAACAGCATGCTGGATTGGATTATTGCTGTGATGGCATTTCTGTCTTTTTTTTTTTTTTTTTTTTTTTTTGAGATGTAGTCTCACTCTGTCACCCAGGCTGGAATGCAGTGGCACAATCTTAGCTCACTGCAAGCTCTGCCTCCTGGGTTCACACCTCTCTCCTGTCTCAGCCTCCCAAGTACTGGGACTACAGGTGCCCACCACCACGCCTGGCTAATTTTTTGTATTTTTTAGTAGGGATGGGGTTTCACCATATTAGGTGGGATGGTCTCAATCTCCTGACCTCATGATTTGCCCTCATGACAGCGCCCAGCTGCTGTGATGGCATTTCTTAATTTGACAATCTTGAAGAGTGTGAGAATGAATCTCACACATTTTGATAGGCTGTATTTTCATTGTCATTTGGTTTAAATACATTTCTTTTTTTTTTTTTTTTTTTTTTTGAGACGGAGTCTTGCTCTGCCGCCCAGGCTGGAGTGCAGTGGCCGGATCTCAGGTCACTGCAAGCTCCGCCTCCCGGGTTCACGCCATTCTCCTATCTCAGCCTCCCGAGTAGCTGGGACTACAGGCGCCCGCCTCGTCGCCCGGCTAGTTTTTGTATTTTTTTTTTTAGTAGAGACGGGGTTTCACCGTATTAGCCAGGATGGTCTCGATCTCCTGACCTCGTGATCCGCCCATCTCGGCCTCCCAAAGTGCTGGGATTACAGGCTTGAGCCACCGCGCCCAGCCGGTTTAAATAAATTTCTAAGCCAGGAGCGGTGGCTCACGCCTGTAATCCCAGCACTTTGGGAGGCCAAGGCTGGCAGATTACAAGGTCAGGAGATGGAGACCATCCTGGCTAACATGGTGAAACCCCGTCTCTACTAAAAATACAAAAAAAATTAGCCAGGAGTGGTGGCAGGCGCCTGTAGTCCCAGCTACTCGGGAGGCTGAGGCAGGAAAAGGGCATGAGCATGAACTTGGGAGGTGGAGTTCGCAGTGAGCCGAGATTGCACCACTGCACTCCAGCCTGGGCGACAGAGTGAGACTCCATCTCAAAATAAAATAAATTAATAAATAAATAAATTAATTAATTTCTAACTTCCCATGTGATTTCCTCTTTGATCCCTGGGTTGCTTAAAATGTGATTTTTGGGCCAGGCATGGTGGCTCACTCCTGTAATCCCAGCACTTTGGGAGGCCAAGGCAGGTGGATCACGAGGTCAGGAGATTGAGACCAACCTGGCTAACACAGTGAAATCCTGTCTCTCACAAAAAAATACAAAACATTAGCCAGGGGTGGTGGCAGGCACCTGTAGTCCCAGCAACTCGAGAGGTTGAGGCAGGAGAATGGTGTGAATCTGGGAGGTGGAGCTTGCAGTGAGCAGAGATCACGCCACTGCATTGCAGCCTGGGCAACAAAGTGAGACTCCATCTCAAAAAAAAAAAAAAAAAAACATTGATTTTTGATTTTCAAAAGTCAAAAATATTTGGGATTCTACAAATATCTTTCTGCTTTTAATTTCTACTTTACTTCTCTTATGTTTGGAAAATACACTCTGTGTCATGTCAGTAGTCTTAAATTAATGAGACATGTCTCATCATATGGTGCACTTTTTTAAGTATTCCATGTGTACCTGAAGAGCATGTGTATTCTGCGGCTGGTTGATGAACTGCTATATTAGGTCAAGTGTACTGAGGGTGTTGATCAGATCTTCTATATCCTTACCATTTTTTATTTTACTTTTGGTTTACTGTTTCTATTAATAATTGAAACAGAAGTGTTAATATCTCCAGTTATAATTGCAGATTTGTCTATTTCTCCTTAATTATCTCAGTTTTTGTTTTACATATCTTGAGTTTCTTTTATAAAGTGGGCATATATGTCTCCTTGAAAAATTGAACTTTTATTTTTTTTTGAGATGGAGTCTCACTCTGTCTCCCAGGTTGGAGTGCAGTGGCACGATCTCGGCTCACTGCAAGCCATCTCCTGGGTTCATGCCCTTCTCCTGCCTCAGCCTCCCAAGTAGCTGGGACTACAGGCACCTGCCACCATGGCCGGCTAATTTTTTTGTATTTTTAGTAGAGACGGGGTTTCACCATGTTAGCCAAGATGGTTTCGATCTCCTGACCTTGTGATCCGTCCACCTTGGCTTCCCAAACTACTGGGATTACAGGTGTGAGCTACCATGCCCAGCCAAAGAATTGAACTTTTTATCATTATGAAATGTTCTTCATTATCTCAGTTAATACTCCATGCCTTGAAGCATACACTTTCTACCCACTCCAGCTGTTTTATGATTAAAGTTTGCATGGTATATCTTTTCCCATCATTGTACTTTTAACCTAGTTGTGTTCTTATATGTAAAATAAATCTCCTGTTAAAAGCATATAGTGAATCTTGTATGGATGTTTTCTAGACAGACAATTTGTACTTTAAATTAGAGTGTTTCATCCATTTGCATTTAAATTAATTATTGATGTAATTGGGTTTACATCCTGTCATTTCTCCCACTATTTGGTCCATCTATTATTTGTTTCCCTTTGCTTCTTTTCCTTGCTTCTTTAGGATTAATAAGTGGTGTGTGCGTGTGTATTCTGTCTTATCTTGATTATTGTCATTCACAATACACTTTTGTTTTAGTTTTAGAGGTGGGTCTATGGTTTGCAGCATGCAAACAGAGACCATATCACAGTCTCTGTCAAAATGGCAATATTACATACCACTTCACATATTAGATGAGAGATCTACAACAACATACTTTCTCTGCTCCCTCATCCTTTATTCCACTGTTGTTGTATATTTTATTTCATTTTGTATATACCTTACGGTGGGTTGTACGGTGAATTGTGATTGGGTAAAATCCTAGTATATTAGAGAAGTTGAATATTTGTAATGGATATTTTATTTTAAGAGTATTAGTTATAAAACTAAGTTCCATTGCCAGTAAGAGTCCTAGGATGGCTATGCTTAGGGCTGTAAGTTTTAGATGAAGTGGTATTGTTGTTTGGGGAGATGAAGTAGGGATAATGCTATTGGTGACTAGAAATCCAGCGAATATACTGCCGATTATAAGGCATTATAATTGGATTTATTAGGGAAAGGTTATTTTCATTAATGTTGATTAGGGTTGGGAAGCAGGGTTGTCCTATTAGGGCAAAGGAAATAATTTGGATACTGTAGAAACTTGTTAGAGAAGTGGCAATGAGAGTAATAATGAGGGCTCAGGCGTTGGTATATGACATGTTTGTGCTTTTGATGATGAGATCTTTAGAGCAAAAGCCTGTGAGGAAGGGCATAAGTGCTAGGCTGCCAATAATAAGGGAGGCTGAACTAAGGGGTAAAGTCTTAAATAGTCCTCCTGTTTTTCAGATGTCTTGTTCCTCGCTGAGGTTGCGGATGGTGGATCCTGAACATATCAATAATATAGTTTTGAAAAAGGCATGGGTGCAGATGTGTAGGAATGCTAGATGTAGCTGATCAATGCTGATTGTGACTATTATAAGGCTAGTTGACTTGAGGTGGATAGTGCTACAATTTTTTTTATGTCATTTTGTGTTAAAGCACAGATTGCTATAAATAAGGTGGTGATAGCTCCTAAACATAGTGTAAGGTTTTGGATTAACATGTTATTCTCTATTAATGGATGGAAGTGGATAAGCAGGAAAACTTTGGCTACAACTATAGTGCTAGAGTGGAGTAGGGCTGAGAATGGGGTTAGGCCTTCCATGGTGGAAGGAAGTCAGGGGTGGAGACCAAGTTGAGCTGATTTTCCTGTTGCTGCTAAGGGAAGGCCAATTAATGGAAGAAAATATGGGATAGGATTTAGGATAAATATTTTTTTGAGGTTCTCATGTATTAGAGGATGAGAAGAATCATGCTATGGCTAAAATGACACCAATATCACCAATGCAATTATGTAGGATTGCTTGGAGGACTGTTGTATTAGCATCTTCTCGACCATGTCATCAGCCGAGTAGTAAAAAAGACATAATTCATACACCTTCTCATCTGATACAAAGTTGAAGAAGGTTGTTGGCAGTAAGTAGAATTAATATTGTGGTGAGGAAGATAAGTAATATTTGAAAAACTGGCTAATGTTAGGATCTGACTTTATATATCATATTGAGAATTCTATAACAGATCAGGTGACGAATAGTGCTACTCGAATAAACATCATGGAGAAGTAGTCTAGTTTGAAGCTTAATGAGAGTTTAAGCGTTTGAATTGTTATTCAATGTCAGTTTGAGGTGATGGCTTCTTGGTTGGTATACATAAACACTGTTGTGGGAATGAGGCTAATGGTGAACGTGCACACAATAGCTATTTTTACATAATATGGGTACGAGTTTTTCTTGTGAGGGTTGATGAAGGTAATAATGATTGGTAAGGTTAAGGAGATTAAGGTTATTACAGTAATGGAAAAATGCATGATTATTACTTTTATTTGGAGTTGCACCAATATTTTTGGTTCCTAAGACCAACAGATAGCTCTTATCCTTTAAAAGTTGAGAAAGCCATGTTGTTAGGCATGGGGGCATGAGTTAGCAGTTCTTGCATACTTTCTCGGTAAATAAGAAGTTACAGACTTCTATTATCAGACCCACAATCTAATATTTTGACTAAACTATATTTACTGGGTATAAAGCTTATAGTAATTTTAGGGTTTAGAGATAATAGAAGAATAGGTGAAAGTTGTATAAATATTTTCTTCTCGTGTAAAGGAGGATTTAATACTGTTAATATAGTATGTACATGTTCCTCGTTGTGTTGTGACAAGTATGTAAAGGGAATAAAGGGCTGTGATTAATATATTAAGTCCTATAAACATAATGGTAATGTTTGATCAGGAGAATGAAGCTATTATTACAAGGAGTTCTCCTATTAGATTAATGGTGGGGGGTAAGGCAAGGTTGGTAAGATTTGCTGTAAGTCATCAAAAGACTATCATGGAAGTAATGGTTGAAGGCGTCAAGAGAATAGTATAATTCGGCTGTTGACTCACTCATAATTTGAATTTGCTAGGCAGAATAGTAAGGACAGAAGAAGTCTGTGGGCAATTATGAGGATAATTGCACCGGTAAAGCTTTAGGAGGTTTGAATAAGGATAGCCATGATAATAAGGTTCAAATTTTTGTTTTGTTTTTTTTTTTTTGAGACAGAGTATTGCTCTGTCGCCCAGGTTGGAGTGCAATGGTGCTATCTTGGCTCACTGCAACCTCCACCTCCTGAGTTCAAATGATTCTCCTGCCTCAACCTCCCTAGCAGCTGGGATTACAGGTGTGTGTCACCATGCCCAGCTAATTTTTTGCACTTTTAGTAGAGACAGGGTTTCGCCATGCTGGCCAGGCTCATCTCGAACTCCTGACCTCGTGATCCTCCCACCTTGGCCTCCAAAGTGCTGGAATTACAGGCATGAGCCACGGTGCCTGGCCAATTTAAGGTTCAATTTTTAAAAACAAGTTTTAAAAACAGAAAATGTCTTTATTTTTACCAATGTAATTCCTACTTCCATGGCTTTTATTTCAAAGTGTAATCAAAATTTCCATCTGACATTTTTCTCCTTTAGTCCGAAGAACCTTTTTTGACATTTCTTTCAGTGCAAGTTTGTGGTGTTGAATTCTTCTAACTTTTGTTTATTTTAAAATGTCTTAATTTCAACATCATTTTTAAAAAATGTGCACTGTTATAGAATTCTAGATTGACATGTTATCTTTTCTTTCAGTATTTTTAAGATAGAATTTCAATGTCTTCTGGCTTGCATTGTTGTCTTTTTTGTAAGAAATACAATACGTTTTATTTATGTTTTCCTTCTATTTGTGGTGTATTATACTTAGTGTTTTGTTGCTTTTTAAGGTTTTCTCAGACCCAGAGTAGTGGTTCATGTCTGTAATGCCAGCACTCTGGGAGGCCAAGGCGGACAGATCACTTGAAGCCAGGAGTTTGAGACCAGCCTGGCCAACATGGTGAAACCTCATCTCTACTAAAAATACGTACATACACACACACACACACACACACACACACAATTAACAGGGCATGGTGGCTCATGCCTGTAATCCTATCTACTTGGGAGGCTGAGGCATAAAAATTGCTTGAACTCAGGAGGTGGAGGTTGCAGTGACCCGAGATTGTCCCACTGCACTCAGGCTGGGTGACAGAGTGAGGCTGTCTTGAAAAAAAAAAAAAAAGAAAAACAAGTTTGCTTTTTATCATTTTTTTTTTCAGAGATGGCAGTTATACAAGTTCTTTATTGTTGTGTATATGTTCAATCTGCTTGTAATTTATTGAATGCTTAGGATCTAAGAGTTTATATTTTCAGCAAATTTGGAACATTTGGGGCTATTTCTTCAAAAACATTTTCTATCTCAATTTATTTCTCCTTTCTTCCTAGGAGTCCAATTACATGTATGTGAGAACATTGGATATTTCCCCACTGTCTTTAAGACTGTCATTATTTAATATTTCAGCATTTTTATTCTATGTGCTTCATTTTTGTTATTTCTTAATGTGATTTCCCCAGCTTTTCTGATATTGTTTCCACAGTATCCAATTTACTAATTAGTTAAGTGGTTAACTAACTAGTTAATTTTAGATATTTTAGGTTTTAAGGTCTGGAATTTCCATGTAAACATTTTCTACAATTACCATTTCTCTACTGAGATTCCCCATCTGTTCAGTCATTAAGCTCATTAGTTTCTTTACATTTGTCTGCTAATTCCAACTCCTTTGTCATTTCTGGGTCTATAATTAATGACTTTCAAAAAATTCATTAGTTATTGGTCACTTTTTACATCTAGTAATTAAGATGAAAATTATGGTGGATATCACTTTATCAAAAGCCAATTTTTTTTTAGAGTGATGGTTTGGTTTTTTTTGGTAGACCGTTTACTAACAGTTGGGCTTCATTTTCCAATGGTCTATAAAAGCTTTGTAAAGGTGGATATAAACTCAGTCTTGGCTAGGCGTGGTGGCTCATTCCTGTAATCCCAGAACTTTGGGAGGCCAAGGTGGGTGGATTACGAGGTCAAGAGATTGGATACAAAAATTAGCTGGGCATGGTGTTGCCCACCTGTAGTCCCAGCTACTCGGAAGGCTGAAGCAGGAGAATCACTTGAACCCAGGAGGCAGAGGTTGCAGTGAGCAAAGATTGCACCATTGCACTCAAGCCTGGGCAACAAGAGCGAGACTCCGTCTAAAAACAAAAACAAAAACAAAAGAGAAAAAAAGTCAGTCTTATGGGTCTGGAGTAGATAGACGCACTTCTACTGCACTCCGAGGTCTCAGATAAATGCCTGGTTTTTCAGTGAGGTCTCTGTGTGCTGCTTGGTATTCTTCTAAGAACTTAAGGAGAAAGCTATGTACGTTTCCATGGCTGCTTCTCAGCACCACTTCTTCCGGTACTGTACATACAGCCTGCCTGGCAGCCTTGAACTCTGATTTCTAACTACCCATCTCAGTGAGATCGCTCTTCTCTGCGTGGACAGCACATCTCTGCATTATTTCTAGAAAGTGCCTCCAGGCAAAAGGCTAGAGCCATCAGAGAGCTCACTTTCTGTCTTTTCATTCTTTCAAGTATCACACCCCTATAGTGCCTGTGTTTCATTTTTACAGTTGTTTATGATGGAAAGGTCATACTGATGACACCAGTTACTCTATAAGAGAAATGAAAGTTGATCTTGACAATATTTTACTTAGCATTGTAGTTATTCTTGTTTATGCCTTATATTTCTTGTGAGACCAGAAGCACCCTGAGGGCAGAGTCCATGCATTCTTTATCTTTGTTTTTTTTCTCCAGACTATTCTACACAGCCTAAATGCTATTTATTATATTAGTTATTTAATTTGATTAAATATTTAATGAGTAAATCTTTAGAATAAATAAATGAAATGAATGAAACAAAAACACTTTATGAGTTTTTGAAATAATTTCAAAGGCCACAAAATCTGTTACACAGACTAGTTTTCTTCAACTCGTTAGTTCCTTTATTTTCTGCAACAATCATGGAAATAACTAAGTTCTTCATACTACATTCTTCCCCTGCTGCACATAAATTTATTATAATCAGAAAGCATGTGAAAAACTGAGAAACAGGAGAAAACAATCACTGAACACCATTTGGTAATAGGAGTAATTATTAGGAGTCAATTCAAACATTCCTTTTTATCTTTTGAGTAGCTTTGCTGGTTGTCATTCTCTATAGCTACTAAAAAGTCCAGCTAGAATTTGTTTTCTTGGTCACACAGGCAAAGATGATGTTTGGAGTTTAGTGGTCAAGAAAACCCCAGTGACTGCACTTATGTTTGTTTTTGTTTAACTTGTGGACAAAGACTGACAGATGGATGTGAAAAATAAATCCTCTTTTGCGAACTGGAAGTCATTGTTAAGTATGAGTTTTGATACATGTAAGAAGGGATATTATGATACCTGAGACAGTTAACTGATGAGAGTATTGATAACCATAGAGGTTGGTTCCAGGTCAAGCTCAGTGGCTCATGCTGGCAATCCCCATACCTTAGGAGACTGAGATGGAATAATTGCTTGAAGTAAAGAGTTCAAGATCAGCTTGGGCAAGAAAGTAACATCTTATCTCCACAAAAATTTAAAAGTTAGCTGGGTATAGGGACATGTGCCTGTAGTCACAGCTACTCAGGAAGGGGAGGCTGAGGCAGGAGGATTGAGTCCGGGAGTTGGAGGCTGCACTGAGCTTTGATGGCACCACTGTACTCCAGCCTGGGCAGCAAAGACAGAACCTGATTCTTAATTTAAAAAGGTTGATTCTAAGACTGTAGAATAGATAGTTAAAAAGTATGGGATATGAGGGAATCATCAGCTGTATTGATTTTGTATTCCAAAATTAATGTTGACTTGATAGATAACATGGCATTTTGTTTAAAAAGCTTTCATCTTGGGAACATGATGTCTGTAGTTAAAGGCATATTCCACACGTCTGTACTATTCTTGAGTGTGATTGCTTAGGGTTTCAAATTGAGAATCAGGCAGGTCAACCTGTACTATAAATGACCCTAAAGTACATTGGTTGAAGAAATTAGACCCCAAAGATTCTTGATTTTTCCATAGGTGAGTTGTGAAGTCTTCATCAGTATATCCATGTGAAAAGGAGATGACAGAAACCAAAATAAAATAATTATGGGGTGACAGGACAACTGGATTAAAATAAGCATCAGTTTCATTAAAAAGGGCCAATATGAAGATAAATATTTTGAAGATAAATTTTGACACCAGTTCTTTAGGGGATCTAAAGTGACCTTGATGGGCAGTGAAAGAAATCATAATATGGAATTCCTCGAATAAAAGTTTATTGACTTTAAATAATTTTGCCTAATGTTACATATATACAATGTACAAAAAAGCACCTCTTTACACTGTTAAAGAAAAGAAAGAAAGAGAACCCTGATGAAGCCACACCTGTTTATGGCACGTGTGTTTAGAACACACGTGTTCCATGTACTAAGGGTCAAAGCAAGAGTCTGCCTCACATGAACACAGATATTTTCCTTTAAGCTAGAAGATAAACTTTATTTTCACTTTTTAAGATTCTCAAGGTTATTTATAGATGAGAAGCTAGAAGTAAAGGTTGTTGCATCATATGACATCATTTCTAGAAAATGAGCTTGTCAGCAAGGAATTACCCTAGTCATTTTTAAATGGTTCCAGTTAATAGAGTTCTTCAGACATTTCTTCTCTGTGATTTTCTCTCTCATCTACTTGAGCATTTTGCTATTTCTCATACTTGAATAATTCCTCATGTCTCTCATCTCTTCTCCTGTTCCTAGAAATGTCATGTAAACTTGGAGATCACGCTAACTCCACATGTTCCCCAGCTTACCCGATCCTCCATTCTGCTTCTTAGTCAAGCCTTGTCGACTTCCCTGTAAATCTCACACAGAAATTGTCCTTTATACCTGATGACCTCCTGAATACAAAAGCTACATTTTCCACTGCTTGCCAAAATCTTTCACTGGATATCTGGAGAACATTTTCCTTTATGTGTCCATTGTGAACCAAATGAGAACAAACACTATATTGTCTTCTCTTTTGCCCTTTTTACCCATTCTGCAAACTACCCTATGTGACAACTTTGTAGAATTGAAACTCAAAAATTGTTCTGACCCTTTTTCTTCCTTTATGCCCTCACAAACTAGTCACTTTTCTAAAGATTCTCTGCTACATGTCCTGAATATCCATCCTGGACATCTGATGGACCCTGGTGTCTCCTCCTGTCATTAATCTTGCATGTGACTTCCATTTCATAGGATTGATATTTTTTAATTTAGGTAACAATGATGTCATTTTCTGTTTTTAAAATTCCAATAAAATCTTCAGTGTATTTCTGTCATTAAATACATGCATCTTAGTCCAACATTAATTGTTTTCAGTGTTCTCCCTTAAAACAGGGCTATTCATTTTTCCTTTATCTCCACTGTTTCTCCTATGTGATTCTTGTGCTGTAATTGAAGTGAATTATAAGCAGGTTCCTAAATATTTGTTCAACTTTCCCAACACTTTGCCATGGTTAATGCTGCTCTGTGTACCAGATGTGCTCTCCATTTCTTCCTTCCTTTTATATCAACCTGCTAACATCTTTACCCAGCCTTTATTTTATCTTTTTATTTTTTATTTTTATTACACTTTAAGTTCTAGGGTACATGTGCATAACGTGCAGGTTTGTTACATATGTATACATGTGCCATGTTGGTGTGCTACACCCATTAACTCATCATTTACATTAGGTATATCTCCTAATCCTATCCCATCCCCCTCCCCCTATCCCATAACAGGCCTCAGTGTGTGATGTTCCCCTTCCTGTGTCCAAGCGTTCTCATTGTTCACTTCCCACCTATGAGCAAGAACATGCAGTGTTTGGTTTTTTGTCCTTGCAATCGTTTGCTGAGAATGATGGTTTCCAGCTTCATCCATGTCCCTACAAAGGACATGAACTCATCCTTTTTTATGGCTGCATAGTATTCTGTGGTGTATATGTGCTACATTTTCTTAATCCATTCTATCATTGATGGACATTTGGATTGGTTCCAAGTCTTTGCTATTGTGAATAGTGCCGCAGTAAACATATGTGTGCACATGTCTTTATAGCAGCATGATTGATAATCCTTTGGGTATATACCCAGTAATGGGATGGCTGGGTCAAATGGTATTTCTAGTTCTAGATCCTTGAGGAATTGCCACACTGTATTCCACAATGGTTGAACTAGTTTACAGTCCCACCAACAGTGTAAAAGTGTTCCTATTTCTCCACATCCTTCCAGTACCTGTTGTTTCCTGACTTTTTAATGATCGCCATTCTAACTGGTGTGAGATGGTATCTCATTGTGGTTTTGATTTGCATTTCTCTGATGGCCTGTGATGATGAGCATTTTTTCATGTGTCTGTTAGCTGCATAAATGTCTTCTTTTGAGAAGTGTCTGTTCATATCCTTTCCCCACTTTTTGATGGGGTGGTTTTATTTTTCTTGTAAATTTGTTTGAGTTCTTTGTAGATTCTGGATATTAACCCTTTGTCAGATAAGTAGATTGTAAAATTTTCTCCCATTCTGTAGGTTGCCTGTTCACTCTGATGGCAGTTTTTTTTTGCTGTGCAGAAACTCTTTAGTTTAATTAGATCCCATTTACCAATTTTGGCTTTTGTTGCCATTGCTTTTGGTGTTTTAGACATGAAGTCCTTGCCCATGCCTATGTCCTGAATGGTATTGCCTAGGTTTTCTTCTAGGATTTTTATGGTTTTAGGTCTAACATTTAAATCTTTATTCCATATTGAATTAATATTTGTATAAGGTGTAAGGAAGGGATCAATTTCAGCTCTCCACATATGGCTAGCCAGTTTTCCCAGCACCATTTATTAAATAGGGAATCCTTTCCCCATTTCTTGTTTTCATCAGGTTTGTCAAAGATCAGATGGTTATAGATGTGTAGTATTATTTCTGAGGGCTCTGTTCTGTTCCATTGGTCTATATCTCTGTTTTGGTACCAGTACCATGCTGTTTTGGTTACTGTAGCCTTGTAGTATAGTTTGAAGTCGTGATGCCTCCAGCTTTGTTCTTTTGGCTTAGGATTGTCTTGGCAATGCGGGCTTTTTTTTGTTCCATATGAACTTTAAAGTAGTTTTTTCCAATACTGTGAAGAAGGTCATCGGTAGTTTGATGGGGATGGCATTGAATCTATAAATTACCTTGGGCTGTATGGCCATTTTCACGATATTGATTCTTCCTATCCATGAGCATGTAATGTTCTTCCATTTGTTTGTGTCCTCTTTTATTTCATTGAGCAGTGGTTTGTAGTTATCCTTGAAGAGGTCCTTCACATCCCTTGTAAGTTGGATTCCTAGGTATTTTATTCTCTTTGTGAATGGGAGTTCACTCATTATTTGGCTCTCTGTTTGTCTGCGATTGGTGTATAAGAATGCTTGTGATTTTTGCACATTGATTTTGTATGCTGAGACTTTGCTGAAGTTGCTTATCAGCTTAAGGAGATTTTGTTACCCAACCTTTAAAATTGCCTAATTTTGGCTGGGTGCAGTGGCTCACGCCTGTAATCCCAACACTTTGGGAGGCCGAGGTGGGCAGATCCCCATGTCAGGAGAGTGAGACCATTGTGGCTAATATGGTGAAACCCCATCTCTACTAAAAGTACAAAAAATTAGCTGGACGTAGTGGCAGGCGCCTGTAGTCACAGCTACTCGGGAGGCTGAGGCAGGAGAATGGCATGAACCCAGGAGGCAGAGCTTGCAGTAAGCCAAGATTGCGCCACTGCACTCCAGCCTGGTGACAAAGCGAGACTCCATCTCAAAAAAAAAAAAAATGCCTAATTTTTCTAAAGTCTTTAGTGACAAGTCCAGCTAGGTACACATTTTCACCTGTCTTTGAAATTCTGTGTTCCATTACTAGTACTTCTACAGGGATGCTTGTTCATTTAGACAAATATTTACTGACACTTTATATCGATTGCTGTGCTTTTATTATTTGTGTACTTCTATTGTGATTTTTCTGAGCTTAGTTGATGATACCTTTATGAAGAAATACATTAGGTTTTACTCATGTTTTAATGTCTGACTTATAGCTCTTATCATAGTAGATGTGGCACCGTAGTTATTGCAAGTCTTGCCTCTCAAGGGTAAATCCTTATCTTGGAATCCTTCAAAATGGCAAGATGTTCATTCACATTCAATTGCATTGTCCACTGTGCCCTGCCATCATTTTCACATTTCACTCAATACCCATGGTCTGCATCAATCTGGAATCATGCATTCTGCCATCTGTCCCTTTCCTTGAAAGTCCTGATGGCTGCAAAACAGCTAAGATTTACTAATGGGTTAATATGTTACTTCTACCCTAATTAAAACTATTGGTATTTAACAGGAACGTGGCCTAGATAAGGGGTGACTCAACTCTAGAGAATTTCTGACTGGCTGGTGGGTTGATAGGGGTGGTATTTTTGGGCTGGAACAGTTTTCAATGCCTGGTAGGTGGCTTACAAGTTTATCTGTGTCTGAGAGATAATGTGGGAGATTTCTGTAAACATGCGCCCATGTACTCACTTACAAATACACCAGGATCCTGCAGTCCTATGAATGCCATGTTCCTAAGGACAGTAGTAAGGAGGAGCTACAGGCTCACCTACCTTTGTTCCTCAGGGGGCCAATGTGGGCCCAACCATTGTGCGAGTCTGGATTCATACAAGATCACTTTTTATTCCAAATCACATCCTCATTTTTGTCTTGGTGTGAATGGAAACATTAAGAGAAATATAGAGGAAAATCAGAAAGGAATCTCCAGCAACTAGTGGGAATATTAGTATTTTAAGATTCCATCTCTACCTTTAATGGGAACTTTACCTGTTTTTAGATTTTATGCCCACTTCCCCTTGACCCATAACAATGGAATATTTTTATATTAATAGAATATTTATCCATGAGTTGGTGGAGTAATTGGACCCTCAATATTGTGCTATGAAAGACTGAATATATTCCTGCTCTGAAACCTGATGAAATCTACTCTTCCAAGAAAAACCAAAGCATGTTTTAATAAAATATCTTTTGATTAGTGCTTCTCTTTTTATAGATGTGGAGTGGTACTGATGGTGGTGGTGTCTCGTCCATTCTTTCAGACACGTATTTCACATAAATGCACTAAATAATGCAGTTTTCTCTCTCTCTCTCTCTCTCCACATACAAATACACATGTATACACTCATAGTTTTGACAATTAAAAATACATTATTTTAGATAATTTGGTGACAGAGGCCAGCAAGTTAACTCAGAAAATATAGAAGACTTCTCTGTTAGACCTGTTAAATAGCATTTTCTATGAAAATAACATTGCAGTAAATTGATATGCTAGGCAGGAAATTGATTTGCTTTAATGCGACCCCCAGAGCAAATGCCAGAGAAAAGGCAAGTAGGCAAGGCAAAAAAAAACTTTATTTACAAGCCAATGTGAAGGAGGGAGCGAGGTTCACCAATCTCCTGCGGTGGAGGCCGAGGAAGTCGCTCCAGCGTTCTGGGGCGAGGTTCCTAGGTCCACACAGGAGCAGGGGCCAAGGAAGTTCGCACCGGCGTTCTTGGAGGAGGTTCCTGGGTCCCGCGTAGGAGGAGGGGCCAAGGAAGTTCCCACCGGCGTTCTCGGACGAGGTTCGTGGGTCCCGCATACGAGGAGGGGTCAAGGAAGTTCGCACGGCGTTCTGGGGCGAGGTTCCTGGGTCCCACGCAGGAGGAGGGGCGGAGGAAGTTCGCACCGCGCCCCGCCGGGGGCGGCTTTTGTCCTGGGCCTGGGAGTGGGCGGGCAGTGGGCGGGACATAGGCGGATTGGGGGCGGGGCGGTAGGCGTGGCTAGGTGGGTTCCGGTTTTTCTCCGTTGGAGGTCGGGTTGCACCTGCGCAGTCTACCCCTGTCTTTCTCGGGCACAGGAAAGTTGATGGTGAAGAACCCGGAACTGCGCTATCTTGCCTCCGTTTGTCCAAACAGAAATGACAAGCATTCCTTATGTCTGATAGATATATCCGATGGGCTCACCTGGTTTTACCATAGTCCTCAATCTTGGGCCAGTTTTTGAGAAGCTAAAAATTGTAAGGCTGTTGAGTGATAGATAAAAAATTATATGTCAAGAATCACTTGAATGAATGATTTTTTTAAAATCTTTTTTTAAATAAATATTTCACAAAGTTACTATGGAGTCTGCAATTATAACTAAATGTCTTACTGAGAACCAAGCACACAAAAACACACCCCATGAAAAGGAATTAAGCTAACATTTTAACTGAAAAATATAAATAAATACCAAGACTTATAAAGAATAAAAGCATGCACACACATGTATAGTTTTCATGTTAGTATGGCTTTAAAAATATTATAAAAAGGTCCAGCAAAGTTACCAGTCTTATCAATATAAAGACAGCTTGGATTTTTATTAAAAACAAAATCAAATAAACCAACTTAAATTATAAAAGAATGCAAACACACACGTGCATGAGTGAAAGGATTTCATTAGATACTTATAATTCCATGAGTATTTAGATTTCAATAGTTTTGTATATCTTGTAAACACAGGTTCTTCATTTCCTCTCTTTCCACAAAAGATAACTTATAAACTAAAATGGGGGTAAAGTATGAAAAATAAAAAGGACATAGACTGGGCGAGGTCGTTCATGCCTGTAATCCCAGCATTTTGGGAGGTCAAGGCAGGCGGATCATAAGGTTAAGAGATTGAGACTATCTTGGTTAACACAGTGAAACCCCATCTCTACTAAAAATACAAAAAATTAGCCGGACATGGTGGCAGGCGCCTGTAATCCTAGCTACTCGGGAGGCTGAGGCAGGAGAATGAAGTGAACCCGGGAGATGGAGCTGGCAGTGAGCTGAGACCGTGCCACTGCACTCCAGCCTGGGTGACAGAGCGAGACTCTGAAAAAAAAAAAAAGAAGGAGATAAAGTAGAATCAAACAGATTTTTTTTTTTCATTCATTCATTCAACAGCTGTTTACTAAGTATCCACTATTTACTTGGAATTTCATGTTATTTTTATATTACCTATCCATACATTCCAATAATAAAGGCTTCTCAATTATTATTTCTTTTTTATTGAAGAAATGGTGATATTTTAGATAATTTGGTGACAGAGGCCAGCAAGTTAACTCAGAAAATATAGAAGTCCAGGCTGAGGAGGTCTCAGATCAAAATGAGGAACTGGGAACTAGGGGAAAGGTCACATATTATGTCTTAGCAAAGAGCTTAGCTGCATTGTGTTCGTTCCCTAAGGACCTATGGAAGTTTGAACTCAAGAGTGATTATTTAGAGTATCTGCTGGAAGAAATTTCTAAGCATCAAAGTGTTCAAAATGTGGCATGGCTACTTCTAACAACCTATGCTCTGATATAAGAGCAAAGAAATAAGTTAGAACTTATATTTAAAAGGGAATTAGAGTGTAAAGGTTTAAAAACTTTACAGCCTAGCCATGTGGCAGAGAATTAGATCTGTGTTCCCACCATATTAAATCGTAATCCTCAGTGTTGGAGGTGGGGCCTGGTGGGAAGTGACTGGATCATAAGGGTGAATTTCTCACAAACAGTTTTTGCAATGGTGAGTGCTGTCCTTGCAATAGTGCTGTCTTTGGTGCTGTCTTTGCAATAGTGAGTGCTCGAGAGATCTGGCATCGAAAATGTATGGCACCTCCCCTCTCACTCTTACTCCTGCTCTCACCGTGTAAGATGACTGCTCCTCCTTTGCCTTCTGCCATGATTGGAACCTTCCTGCAGGTTCCCCACAAGCAGATTCTGTCATGCTTCCTGTACAGCCTGCAAAATTGTATGCCAAGGAAACCTCTTTTCTTTTAAATTGCCCAGTCTCAGGTATTTCTTTATAGCAGTGCAAGAATGGCCTAACACAGAAAATTGGTACTGAGAATTGGGGCCTTTCTATAAAGATACCTGAAAATATGGAAGCAGTTTTGGAACTGGATAACAGGAAGAGATTGGAAGAGTTTCGAGGGCTCAGAAGAAGACAAGAAGATGAGGGAAAGTTCAGAACTTCTTAGAGACTTTAAATATTGATTAAATGGTTGTGACCAAAATGCTGATAATGATATGGACAGTGAAGTCCAGGCTGAGGAGGTCTCAGATCAAAATGAGGAACTGGGAACTAGGGGAAAGGTCACACATTATGTCTTAGCAAAGAGCTTAGCTGCATTGTGTTTGTTCCCTAAGGACCTATGGAAGTTTGAACTCAAGAGTGATTATTTAGAGTATCTGCTGGAAGAAATTTCTAAGCATCAAAGTGTTCAAAATGTGGCATGGCTACTTCTAACAACCTATGCTCGGATATAAGAGCAAAGAAATAAGTTAGAACTTATATTTAAAAGGGAATTAGAGTGTAAAGGTTTAAAAACTTTACAGCCTAGCCATGTGGCAGAGAAATAAAAAGCCTTTTTGGGAGAGGAATTCAAACAGGCTCTTCATAGAGCAATTACTTGTTAGAGATATTTGCATTACTAAGAGGAGTCCAAGTGCTAATAACAAAGACAATGGAAAAAAGGCCATAAAGGCAGTTTGGATTATCTTCATGGCAGCCCCTCCTGTCACAGCCCTGGAGATCTAGGAGGGAAGAATGATTGTGGGAGCCAGGCCCAGGGCCTGGCTGCCCCACACAGCCTCAGGATACTGCTTTCTACATCCTGGCCACTGCAGCTCCAGATGTGGCTCAAAGAGGCCCAGGTGTATCTTGTGCCACTGCTTCAGATGGTGCAAATTATAAGCCATGGTGCTTTCCATGTGATGCTAAGCCCGTGAGCGCACAGAATGCAAAAGTTTACTCATGGGAGTCTCTGTCTAGATTTCAGAGGATATATGGAAAAGCCTGGGTGTTCAGGGAGAATCCTGCTGCAGGGACAAAGCCCTTACAGAGAACCTCTACTAAGGGAGTGTGGAGGGGAAATGTAGGATTGAAGCCTCCACACAGAGTCCCCACTGGAGCATGGCTTAGTGGAGCTGTAAGAAGAGGACCACCAACCTCCAGAACTCAGATGGGTAGGTCCACCAACAGCTTGTACCATGCACCTGGAAAAGCCTCAGGCACTCAACATCGGCCCACGAGAGCAGCTGTTGTGACTGAAACCTGCAAAGCCACAAGGGCAGAGCTGTCCAAGGCCTAGGGAGCCCACTCCTCATACCAGTGTGCCCTGGATGTGGGACATGGAGTCAAAAGAAATTATTTTGGAGATTTAAGATTTAATAGCTGCCCTGATGGATTTTGGACGTGTGTGGGGCCTGTAGTCCTTTCTTTTGACTGATTTCTCCCTTTTGGAATGGGAATGATTTACCTAATGCCTTTAACCCCATTGTATCTTGTAAGTAACTTGTTTTTTATTTTACAGGTTCATAGGTAAAAGGGACTTGATTTGTCTCAGATGAGACTTTTTGGACTTTTGAGTTCATGCAGGAAAGAGTTAAGATTTTGAGGGATTATTGGGAAGGCATGATTATATTTTGCAGTTTAAGAAGGAAATGAGATTTGAGAGGAGCCAGGGCAGAATAATATGGTTTGGATCAGTGTTCCCACCAAATCTCATGTTGAATGGTAATCCTCAGTATTGCAGGTGGGGCCTGGTGGAAGGTAATTAGATCATGGAGGCAGATTTCTCATGAACAGTTTAGCACCATCCCCTTGGTGATGTCCTCACAATAGTGAGTTCTTGCAAAATCTGGTTAAGGGTGTGGTACTTCCCCCACTTACTCTTGCTCCTGCTCTTGCCATGTGAGATGCCTGCACCCTCTTCATTTTCTGCCATAATTTGAAGCTTCCTTAGGCCTCCCTAGAAGCAGATGCCACCATGCTTCCTGTACAGCTTGCGGAATCATAAGGCAATTAAACCTCTGTTTTTTAAAATTGCCCAGCTCAGGCATTTTTTATAGCAATGCAAGAGCAGCCTCATACAAATGACATTTTTGTGCAATTCATATACTTACATGATTGTAAATTCCATGAAGAAAGAAAATATATTTTATATAATTCAAAATGTTGCTACTCTAGATAATATACATACATAAGGCAATGAAAATCTAGAAAATGTTTTTTTTAATCTAACTTGCATGTTTTTATGACACTGATCTTTCTTAAATAAGGAATATGATTTTTTTTTTTCAAGAAGGATAAAATCAAATTGGACAGGTAGGATAAACACAAATTCATAAAAAGAGGAAGGAAAGAAAGGAAAGGAGAGATAAGAAAGGAAGGAAAGGAGGGAGGAGGGGAAGGAAAGACGACGTCCTAAGAAAACAAATTTAAGTATTAAGATTTGTAGTATGGATTCTACACTGTGCACCCTGAAGTTACTAGAGTGGTGGAAGGCAGCTTTAAAAAATAAGTTGTGATGAGAGTTGAGGCTTGACAATGTACTGCTGAGTGAATGCCATTCAGAAGTGGGAAAAAAAGCATAAGTAATAATATGGAGAGCAAAACAGCATTATGCATTTGGAATACACTGAAAAGCGGTCTTTCTAGGAAATAGAGGGATACGTTTAGAAAGAAAATGATGTGTTGGCCTTGGACAGCAGTCTAAAGAATTTTGGTTTGTTCAACAGCAGTAACAAATTAAATCTATTTTTAAAAGATCAGTGTTACAAAAACATGCAAGTTAGGTTTAAGAAGGAGCATGTTCTAGTTTTACATTGCCTTACAGATTATTTCAGAACATATGTCCTCAATGGCATGATAATAACCTGTTTGGTAAGAAGTAAAAAGTTGGAAAATACTGGGTTAGACAAAGTTGGACAGTTTTTTTTTTAACTGCAGAACATTCTAGAATCTTAAGTTTTCAAATACACATTTTCACTTCTCCAATAAGGGTAAGTGTATGCACTGTTTTTATACTTGTTTGATCATAGGACACAGGAACACAGTTTGTGAAATGCTATTCTAGGTTTTCTTTCTTTTTAATTTTTTTTAATTTTCTCACTTCTTTATTTTTTTTATTTTTATTTTTTATTATACCTTAAGTTCTAGGGTACATGTGCACAACGTGCAGGTTTGTTACACATGTATACATGTGCCATGTTGGTGTGCTGCACCCATTAACTCGTCATTTACATTAGATATATCTCCTAATGCTAACCCTCTGCCCTACCCCCTCCCCACAATAGGCCACAGTGTGTGATATTCCCCTTCCTGTGTCCAAGTGATCTCATTGTTCAGTTCCCACCTATGAGTGAGAACATGCAGTGTTTGGTTTTCTGTTCTTGTGATAATTTGCTGAGAATGATGGTTTCCAGCTACATCCATGTCCCTACAAAGGACACAAACTCATCCTTTTTTATGGCTGCATAGTATTCCATGGTGTATATGTGCCACATTTTCTTAATCCAGTCTGTCACTGATGGACATTAGGGTTGATTCCAAGTCTTTGCTATTGTGAATAGCATACGTGTGCATGTGTCCTTATAGCAGCATGATTGATAATCCTTTGGATATATCCCTAGTAATGGGATGGCTGGGTTAAATGGTATTTCTAGTTCTAGATCCTTGAGGAATTGTCACACTGTCTTCTACAATGATTGAACTAGTTTACAGTCCCACCAACAGTGTAAAAGTGTTCCTATTTCTCCACATCCTCTCCAGCACCTGTTGTTTCCTGACTTTTTAATGATTGCCATTCTAACGGGTGTGAGATGGTATCTCATTGTGGTTTTGATTTGCATTTCTCTGATGGTTAGTGATGATGAGCATTTCTTCATGTGTCTGTTGGCTGTATGAATGTCTTCTTTTGAGTAGTGTCTGTTCATATCCTTCGCCCACTTTTTGATGAGGTGGTTTTATTTTTCTTGTAAATTTGTTTGAGTTCTTTGTAGATTCTGGATATTAGCCTTTTGTGAGATGAGTAGATTGCAAAGATTTCCTCCCATTCTGTAGGTTGCCTGTTCACTCTGATGGTAGTCTCTTTTGCTGTGCAGAAACTCTTCAGTTTAATTAGATCCCATTTGTCAATTTTGGCTTTTGCTGCCATTGCTTTTGGTGTTTTAGACATGAAGTCCTTGCCCATGCCTATGTCCTGAATGGTATTACCTAGGTTTTCTTCTAGGGTTTTTATGGTTTTAGGCCTAACATTTAAGTCGCTAATCCATCTTGAATTAATTTTTGTATAAGGGGTAAGGAAAAGATCCAGTTTCAGCTTTCTACTTATGGCTAGCCAATTTTCCCAACACCATTTATTAAATAGGGAATCCTTTCCCCATTTCTTGCTTTTGTCAGGTTTGTCAAAGATCAGATGGCTGTAGATGTGTGGTATTATTTCTGAGGACTCTGTTCTGTTCCATTGATCTATATCTCTGTTTTGGTACTTGTACCATGCTGTTTTGCTTACTGTAGCCTTGTAGTATAGTTTGAAGTCAGGTAGCGTGATTTCTCCAGCTTTGTACTTTTGGCTTAGGATTGTCTTGGCAATGCGGGGTCTTTTTTGGTTCCATATGAACTTTAAAGCAGTTTTTTCCAATTCTGTGAAGAAAGTCATTGGTAGCTTAATGGGGATGGCATTGAATCTATGAATTACCTTGGGCAGTATGGCCATTTTCACGATATTGATTCTTCCTATCCATGAGCATGGTATGTTCTTCCATTTGTTTGTGTCCTCTTTGATTTCACTGAGCAGTGGTTTGTAGTTCTCCTTGAAGAGGTCCTTTACATCCCTTGTAAGTTGGATTCCTAGGTATTTTATTCTCTTTGAAGCAATTGTGAATGGGAGTTCAGTCATGATTTGGCTCTCTGTCTGTTTTTGGTGTATAACAATGCTTGTGATTTTTGCACATTGATTTTGTATCCTGAGACTTTGCTGAAGTTGCTTATCAGCTTAAGGAGATTTTGGGCTGAGACGATGGGGTTTTCTAAATATACAATCATGTCATCTGCAAACAGGGACAATTTGACTTGTTTCCTAATTGAATACCTTTTATTTCTTTCTCTTGCCTGATTACCCTAGCCAGAACTCCCACCACTATGTTGAATAGGAGTGGTGAGAGAGGTCATCCCTGTCTTGTACCAGTTTTCAAAGGGAATGCTTCCAGTTTTTGCCCATTCAGTATGATATTGGCTGTGGGTTTGTCATAAATAGCTCTTATTATTTTGAGATACGTTCCATCACTACCGAATTTATTGAGAGTTTTTAGCATGAAGGGCTGTTGAATTTTGTCAAAGGCCTTTTCTCCATCTGTTGAGATAATCATGTGGTTTTTGTCTTTGGTTCTGCTTATATGCTGGATTACGTTTATTGATTTGCAAATGTTGAACCAGCCTTGCATCCCAGGGATGAAGCCCACTTGATCATGGTGGATAAACTTTTTGATGTGCTGCTGGATCCGGTTTCCCAGTATTTTATTGAGGATTTTTGCATCGATGTTCATCAGGGATATTGGTCTAAAATTCTCTTTTTTTGTTGTGTCTCTGCCAGGCTTTGGTATCAGGATGATGTTGACCTCATAAAATGAGTTAGGGAGGATTCCCTCTTTTCTGTTGATTGGAATAGTTTCAGAAGGAATGGTACCAGCTCCTCCTTGCACTTCTGGTAGAATTCGGCTGTGAATCCGTTCTGGTCCTGGACTTTTTTTGGTGGGTAGGCTATTAATTATTGCCTCAATTTCAGAGCCTGCTATTTGTCTATTCAGGGATTCAACTTCTTCCAAGTTTAGTCTTGGGAGAGTGTAGGTGTCCAGGAGTTTATCCATTTCTTCTAGGTTTTCTAGTTTATTTGCATAGAGGTGTTTATAGTATTCTCTGATGGTAGTTTGTATTTCTGTGGCGTGGGTGGTGATATCCCCTTTATCATTTTTTATTGCATCTATTTGATTCTTCTCTCTTTTCTTCTTTATTTGTCTTGCTAGCAGTCTATAGATTTCATTGTGACCGGTTACCATAAAAAATCTGGATAAGTGTTTTGTCATGTGGTGAGCACAGTTTCCAAAAAGATTTTGTAAACAAGGGGTTTAAATATATGTATAGAGAGTGATCGATCGATAGATTTCATTTTAATAATAACAGAGTGAAGAGAAAACAAATATCTGGCAATTGCTTATTTTGAAATAGTCATCTAAGTAAAAATATTTAACAGCAATTTTTGTTTGTCATGTTTATATAATTCATGGTATATAATTTTATATATTAAATATCACTATACTAAATATAATATATTGGTGGAGATAAAACATAATTTTATTTTTAGAGGATGAGAAAAATCTAAAATAGAGTTAATCCATTTGTGTGAATGCATTAAATACTAGAGCAAATTTAAAGGGTAAAATAATATAACATTGAATGTTTTAAAAATGTTATTAAAAGGGTGCCAGTGCAGAAATGTGCTACTAATGATTTTGTTTTTTTGGATCTGAGCTATGTTCACTTATTATCAATTTATTATCAAATACCACTGCTTTTTTGAAAAAATGGAAGCCTTTTATATGCAGCATAAAAGCAGAAATAAGTCAATTACTATGATGGAAATAGTTGGAAATGCAATGTTCAATTTCATATTAAATCAAATTCAGAGTGTTTCTTGGCCTAGTTTTCTAATGCTTTCTGCAACCATAAAATTTGGCTGAAACAAGGTAATAGAATACTGGTGAGAAAATACTGGGATTATTACCAGTTTTTTAAAAGGAGAAATGAAGAAATCAAAGGAGTAAAACCATTGTGTGCAAAGCAGTGCATGTTTACTCCCCTAACAACTGAAAAAGCATAGCAATTTTGGATCAGAACCACAGCGCATTGAAAGGAGTTTGTCATTTGTGTTCACATCCTCAGGCATTGAAAAGTATCACCTGGCAAGTGTCCCGCCTGGGTGGGCAGAGGCGACACTGCCTTTCTCCTGGCTGTGTGCCCACATCCACAGCCTGTTCCTGTTTCCCCTCCATGTTAGAAGGAATGGTTGCGGGAGGCCACATGGCACATGTCAAAGCCAAACAAAACCAATTCCCTGCTCTTCTTCTTCATACAGCTCCCATATTCACTGTGAAAGCCCAGAATTCCTCATCCTAATGATGGTGCAGGAGCCTCGGGTTATGGCCAGTCCTCTCTCCCCAGCAGCTCCTCTCTTCTCTGGCCTCTCTCTTGGCTGACAGAGTGATGGTTTCTTTCTATGAGAGACTCTGATAAGAACTTGACTTTAAAATAGGTTTGTTATTCCTATATATGTACAAGCACAAACACATACACACTTTTATGCTTACTATAAAAAATTATAAAAAATTTTCTGGCTAGACATGGTGGTTCACACCTGTAATCTCAGGACTTTGGGAAGCCAAGGTGGGTGGTTCACCTGAGGTCAGGAGTTCAAGACAAGCCTGACCAACATGGCTAAACACGGTCTCTACTAAAAATACAAACATTAGCCGAGCGTGGTGGTGCGCACCTGTAATCCCAACTACTCAGGAGGCTGAGACAGGAAAATTGCTTGAACCAGGAGGCGGATGTTGCAGTGAGCCAGGATTGTTCCATTGCCCCTCAGCCTGGGCAACAGAGCAAGAAAAAATACTCAATTTTTTTTTTTTTTTTCAGAAAAGCAGTAGTATTTGATAATAAATGAACACAGCTGAGATCCAAATAAACAAATTTATTAATAGTGCATTCCTGCATTGATACTCTTCTAATAACTTTTTAAAATGATTCAATGTCATATTATTTTACTATTTAAGTTGCTCTATAACTTAATGCATTCACACAAATAGATTTTCTCTTTTTCAGATTTCCCTCATCCCTATAGAAATAAAATCATGTTTTTTCTCCACCAATGTGTTAGGTTATATTTATTACATATAGTATATATAGCATATATAGTTATATATAAATATAAATTTTATATATTTTTTATTGGTGCAAGGTCATTGTTTTCTTGAACCTAAAAGCCATAAAAGTACACATGCCACAGACACACATAGTGACAATCTGTAGGTTTGGAGATGAGCAACCAACTCAATTTTAAAAAATATTTTCTTATTTAGAGGTGTACTTTCTTTTCAATACAATTCATCTTCCCACAATCTCCCCCTTTAATTATTTGTGGAAAATATGAGCCCTTTGAGAATTTAGAACCCCTATTTCATGGGCAATTTTCATTGTGTGCTTTGTTTTCTGACTTATTCTCTGTTTATAACACTGTCAGTTGATAGCAGTCAGCATTTAGGATAGATTAACAGCATGGCAGAACCAATAATTTATTTTTTTTTCTTTTGCAGTTGAATTGGAATTTCATGCTTTTAATTGTGTTTTCAGAGATAACTTGAGGTTTTGTGTTTTGGGGGTTTTGGTTGTTCCTTAAAAGAGGCGGAGGGGTGGATTTTTTTTTTTTTTTTTTTTTGAGTCAGAGTCTCGTCCTGTCACCCAGGCTAGAGTGCAGGGGCGCAATCTTGGCTCACTGCAAGCTGGGGTGGATCTTTTACAGCAAGAGTTACTTTTGTTTTCTTATTGCATTGTTTTGTTTTTCCCCCAGGAGTTAGGTTAAAGGTTATCTCCCTAAAAACTTCAGACTGGTCATTTGGCTCTGTGCTAAGTAAATAACTTTGTTCTGAGGTCTTATGTTTTGGTAAATCCAGCAGCAGTTAGGGCTGTGGTGTTTTCATTTGCATAAAGTGCACCTCAGAGGAAGTTAATGCATAATAGTATATCGCTAGGATCTGTGGAAAATTCGAGTTTTTATTTCTCTTTACTTATAATGTGCTTGTTGGGCCATTTAACTGAAAACACATCAGCAGTGTTCAAAATAGAAATACGTATATCTAATTATGTGCATAAACAATAAGCCAAGATTACAACATCTGATACTTTTGTGCAATCATGAATTCTGGGCTTTAGGCTTCCCAGCATGGGGGATCATTTTGGTCAAAGGCACAGTGACTGTTCCAGGGTTCAGATAACAGGGGTGCAAAAGGAGATGTGAACAGGCATGTTTGCTGTAGTCATCGGGGACCCCAGAGGCTGATTTTCTAGACCACATTTATTTTCCTAGCTTTAGTACAATGAACTATATTTTTTCATTGCTTCTCTTTCTAAACCAACTTGGTATTGGGGGGTGGGTGTAGTGACCCTTTCATATTTTAACTCTTTGTTTTTTGGAGTTAGTTATGTTTCTTGTCAATGTTTTCCTCCTCCCTCTAATTATTCCTTTGCAGGATCATCCATTTGTAAGGCTGGACTGGAATTTGAGGGGCCACCTTGGGAAAAAGAAGTGAACGTGTGCTGAGCAGCTACTATGAGCTGGGCTCTTTCACCTGCTCTCTGGGTGAACTCCTGGCCCTCAAGTCTTTGGACTTGGACAATCTGTAGCTAGGAAGAAACACAACCACAGTCCAACCTATTCTTCAGTTACATTCAAGAGGTCAAGCGAGGTGAAATTGTTTACCCAATTTTCTTTACCTTCGTTGTGGGTGCTAAGTGGGGGTGGAGAGTGATACCAAAAACTAAAATAATCATAAGAATAATAAAAACAACCTGTTCCTCTGAGAGAACAAATGTTTTTGTAATCACAGACACGTTTCTTTAGCTGCTGTATAAGCCAAATACTGTTTTTCCTCTCAGTAGACAATTGACTGCTGTTCTCACATATACGTCCATGTATGATTTGTTGTCAAATATTTACATAGAATCTGCCATAGCACTGTGTTCCCACACCCCAACACACAGAGCCCAGTGTGTTTGGTATTAGAATTCTCTGAACTGTGGACTAAGGACACTGTTTGGAATGATCCAGATTCCAATTGTTGTTCTGCCCACTGGACAATGCTGCTCTGAGACAGTGTGGGAGGTGACTCAAATATCAGACAGTGCGAAAGCCACCCATGTCTGACCTCTGCTTGGTGAGCCAGAGGAAGCTGTGTGAATGGGAAGAAATAATGAATTGTTTGCAGGAAAGTGTATGAGAACCTACTGAATAAGACTTGGTGCTAATTAACACAGGGACCCTGGCACTGTTTTAAACAGATGCCTCCACACTCCTAGAGGAAGGAGGGAGGACAGAGTGTCTTCTCAAATTTCTTTCAAACCCTTTTGTTTTCTAAACAATGAAAAAAAAAAAAAAAGAATGTGGGTAAAATAGCTTTCACCCAAAAGATAGCATAGACATAGCAATACTGTATTTCCTAGTGTTCTTTTGGATTAATAAACTCCCTTCTACTACTTATTGTTTAAAATTTTGTCCTCATTTATTTCTAAATTGTCCATAAATGTCTGTTTCTCTTAATTCAATATTCAACTGATCTGGAAGAATTTCTCCAACATATTAAGTTGTCTTTGACCACAATTACCTTTTGACACTTAAATATATATACTCTCTTTTAAAGAAATGCCTTTTTTGTTTATCTCTGTCTATCCCCTCAAAATCCTCCTAAATAAATAATTTGGGCTTACATTGTACTTAATTTTTCTTTTAGCTACACCTGCTTTTAGAAATAAATGCTTGGTTCCCCAAAGAGGAATCAGCACTCTGGTGAAGAGTTTTCTCAGCAAGGCAAATTTACTTCTGCAGAATGATGCTGCTTGTGAGTCTGGTCACCGTGAGAGCACACTGAACAAAGGTGGGGAAAGGTTTTTATTCCTAAGGCAGCTTGTCCCTGCTACTGTGTCCAGTCTCCATTGACTGAAGTTGGACTTCACAATCTAAGCTGAACCCGAGTGGCTAACTTGAAGGGGGCAGGAGTGTGGTTACACTGGCAGAAAGGCCAGTTTCAGCAGGAAGGGCCATTGTGTCAGGAGGGGTAATTTACAGAATGAGTAGCAGATGTGGGCTCTGTAGATAAGGACTGGTGGGAAGGTTGTTTACTGAAACCAAGACAGGGAGGCATAAAGGATAAGGATAGTTTGGTCTTTGAAGCAGAGAACAAAGAGCAAGGACGCTGAACAAGCTAAACCTTTGAAGAGGAATTTCTTTTGTATTTGACACCTGCTGAAATGGGATAAATTTTACTTATCTTATTGCACTTTCATTTTTAAGTATGTTAGTGATTTGAGATCTGTGTTCATATTTATCTCTACAACTAGGTTGTAATAACCTTGAGAACAGATGCCGCCACAGACCTTGGTCCCCTGCATTTCTGTACCCTAAGACTGCATGCAGTGCCTTTGTGTAATATCATGGCAGCATATGTTGCAACCAGATGAGGTATTGGTCAATGAAATATTTTCACATGTCTAACTCATCTTTTCAGTGAGACCATAACCTCTGCAAGAGTTGTGTACTTGACTCCCTCTGGTTCTTGACAAATGTTAGGTATTTAAACTAAACATGAATCAGTTGAAATAAGGCAAGAGACAATCACAGTGAGTAAGAATCTGTACTGAACATATGCTGGCATGCTGCTATTTCTACACGTTAGTATGATATGTACTACTTGCTAGATGCTGCCTCAAGTAGTTTTCAAGCATTACCTGCTTTGTTTCTCCCACCCTATGATATAGGTATAATTACTATTCCCATTGATTGAGAAGCAACAAAATTAAGGCACAGTAAGGTAAGTAATTTGCCCAAGTTGATATTACTCAGAATTAATAGAATTGGTATCTCACCCAAGTTTTCTTTCTCCAAGATCAAGCCATTATCCAGTAATACTCTAAGTCAGGGGTCCCCAACCCTGGACTTGTAAGGGCCTGTTAGGAACAGGGCCGCACAGCAGGAGGTGAGTAGGGGGCAAGCGAGCAAAACTTCATCTGTGTTTACAGCCACTCCCCATTGCTTACATTACCACCTGAGCTCTGCCTCCTGTCACATCAGTGGCCACATTAGATTCTCATAGGAATGTGAACCCTATTGTGAACTGCATATGTGAGGGATCTAGGTTGCATACTCCTTATGAGAATCTAATGCCTGATGTTCTGTTAGCATCTCCTGTCACCCTCAGATTGGACCATCTAGTTGCAGGAAAACAAGCTCAGGGCTTCCACTAATTCCACATTATGGTGAGTTGTGTAATTATTTAATTATATATTACAATGTAATGATAATAGAAATAAAGTACACAATACATGTAATATGCTGGAATCATCCTGAAACCATCCCCCACCCTTGGATGGAAAAATTGTCTTCCATGAAACCAGTCCCTGGTGCCAAAAAGTTCAGGGACTGCTGCTATAAGTAATTTATGTCCCATATTACTTGATAGTAAATTTTTAGCTTTTAATTAAGTTAAAATCTACAGATAAAAATTCTTCCTCTTTAGGACTTAGTTCTTTGAGTTTGGACAAATGCATACAGTCATGTGATCATCAAAAAATGAAGATAAATAATAGTTTATCAACAAAAAAATCCCCCATGCTGCTTGAAAGTCAACTCTCCCCTGGCAACCACTAATCTTATCTCTATACTTATGGTTTTGCATATTTCAAAACTGAATTATATAATATGTGGTCTTTTGAATCTGACATACTTCACTTACAGTAATCACTTCAAGGTTCATCCATGTTGTGGCTTGTTTCAGTAGTTTATTCATTTCATTGCTGAATTCCATTGTATGGATGTATCACAGCTTATCTACTCAGCAGCTGAGGCGTGACTGAGTGGTTTCCAGTTTTTGTTGATTCTGAATAAAGCCACTTTAAACATTTGCATACTGGTATTTGTGTTAACATAAGTGTTTATTTTAGTTGGAATAATACCTAGGAGTAAGGTTTCTGGGTCAAAGAATAATTATATGTTTAGCTTTCTGAGAACTTCCCAATTCTTTTCTGAAGTTGCTGTACCATTTTGCATTTTTACCAGAAATATATGTTTTCATTGTCTCCAAATCCTAACTGGTATTTGGCACTACCTTTTTTTCAATTTATCCTTTTCAGTAGTTTTGTAATTTTAGATTTTCCATTTAAATCTATGATTCACTTTGGATTTTTTTTTATTTTAAAAATGCAATCCATCAGTTAAAGTATTTGCTTATTTTGCATATGAATTTTCAATTGTTCTAGCACTGTTGAAAAGATTGTACTTTCTCCATTTAATAGTCTTTCACCTTTGTCAAAAGTCAATTGACCATAGATGTGTGAGTGTTTTTCTGTACATTCTATTCCAGGGCAGCAGCTTTTTTTGTGTGTGTGAAAAGTCCAGAAAGTAAATATTTTAGGCTTTGTGGACCATATAATGTTTGTTGTAATTACTTAATTCTCTTTAGCACAAAATGAAGTTCTCTAGAACCTCAAGCAAAACAATGGCAGATTATATATCCATGGAATTTTTTAAATGCCTACAAGATTTTTTCCTGCCCTGGGGTATTCCAGCTTTGTCTCTCAGCATCTTTTTCAAATCATAAAAGCTAGAAAACCAAACAGCTACAACAAAACTGTAGAAAACAAAATTTGCAATCATGGCCCTGCATGACTAGCCACAGAAACCATCTTTATTCTTCAAGAAATAGAGAAATAGCTCCCCAGAATTCAATTTATGTACCATTTCTGTCAGACAATGGCACATATTCTCCACTTAAGGGATTTTTGCCCAGACACTCAACAGAAACCTCTAATGTTCCAACCTCATCACCACCAAAAACAAAAACAAAACAACAACAGCAACAACAACAAAAATACCTCACTGGGAGTGCCAGACTATTTTGACAAGGAAAATATTCAGTCAAATGAACAAACAACAAAAACTAAAGCAGTCTCACTTTCACTTTAAATTCTTGTTTGATCAACCAGTACACAATGTGCAAAATTTAAGGTCTCCAAACACAGACATGTACTTGCCACCATTGCTTTCCCTAGACTTTCTCATCCCATGAGCCTGCTGCTGGGATCAGGCATATAAAATTCTGGCACTTTTCTTTTTAATAAACAGATAGTGTCATGTTTTAGTTTTTATTTAGAGATGATGGTGAGAAGGATTATCTAAATATCTGCACAGCTAGGAAAATGAGGTTATTTTCAGTGAAGAGGAAAAGGTTTCAGAAAGAGTAATTGCTGTGTTTCCTATTTTTAGATCTTATATCAGATGAAGTAAGAATATTTGGCAGGCTTTTAAAAATTATTTTCATTATTATCTGCACTATAGCAAACATTGTTTAAATTTGACAATGTCTATCCCAGTGAGCCAGTCAGTCCCAAAGTCTTGACCTGATTACTGATAAAAACTTCAGTTGATATCTGCAATCTATCTGCAGCCCAATCTACACAATATAATGATTTTAAACTCCACCAGAACACCTGGGTATTATTTACTTGGGCTGCCTTCTTAGTCTTACTGGGTATCACAATATCTGAAACAGGAAATAAGAGGTATGTCAGACCAGAGATGGATGCTTATGGATTCCCAAGTTGAACTTGGATATTTCCACTGTGAGAATATGTATAACTATTTATGATGTAGTAATGTCCGTGTGAAGTGCATGAGAAGGAAAACTCCATGGTAAGTATTGCTATATGACTCTCCTTTCCCTCTTTGTCTCACTGCATTCTAAATGCTAAGTGCCCATGATGTGCCACAATCTCTCTGCTTGTTTGTTAATTCATATCTTTCTTTGTGAAACAAGAATTATAAATGGTTGACAAAAATAGTTTGAAAATACTTGAGGAAGTTAAAATTTCCAAATAAACAAGACAGAAAAAAAGTTAAGGTAAAGTCATGGAAAAAGATTAGAATGACAAGTTGGGCCATACGTTTCTAATTGCTAGGTGGAACTTAGCTATATATTTGATTAATTCATCCAGTTATTTATTTTGTTCAATAATACCAGAATTTATTGAGGGATATTTATGGAGCTATTAGCACTTGCATAGGAGAGGCAGAGACATTAGGGTAAAGCTCTTGCCTACCATTAGATTACATTCTAGCAGTGGTGTAGGCTCACAGGTCGCTTCCTACCCATTCAGGTTGTGTCAGATTTTATCTTTGGAGCAATCAAAATGTTGAAATGGATCTCTTAAACCTCAAGAAACTAGAATTGATGTCACTGAACAGTTCAGGACTTCAAAAATAACAATCTTTGCTTGTTCAGGTCTGGTTTGAAAAGCTTAGGCATGCTCCGAAAGTCCCCAGTGGTATCACCATAGTTGCTTTGGTGCTTTCTCATGTTACTGATTTGTGGTCCCAGTAATCTGATTCCATTCATACTGAGAAAACACAGCAAAACAGCCTCTTCACTGCAAAGCCCCGTTCTTGCTCTCCATCACTCCTGCTGTTTTCATATATCATGTTTCAGCTGGGACTACCAAAAAATCTCATCTCCAATTCCAACCTTGAAGTACATTGTTTACTTTCCTGATTCTCTAACAAGAAAGTAAGTAAATTATTTTTTTCCATCTACAATAATTTCAATCCCTTTTCCAAATCAAAATGTATCCCATTGTACAGAGACACCTTTTATGGAAAACACTTTTTTAAAAAAATTGTCCCTACAATAGATACACATGGAAAAGCCTAATATCCAAACCCCATGTCACCTGAAACAAGAACCCAACATACCCTGTGATCCTCTACGCTGTTGTATATGCCATGTAACTTTATGTAATCTATGTTCACGTTTTTCTATTAAATTATTAATAAAATGTATACTATGAAAATGTTTTTATTCATAGTTTTTGTAATTTTTAGTTGATATGTAATATTCACTGTCCCAACTGGGTCAAATCTCTATAGACTAGATCTATAAGCTCTTCTTGTAAGGGGCCAGATAGAACATATTTTAGCCTTTGTAGGCTGACAGGAAAAATCAAAGTTACTATGTAGGTAGCTATATAAGGATTTAAAATGCAATCGTTTAAAATTTTTAAAACCACTTTGAGCTTATAGGTCATGCAAACAGGTAGTGGGCAGGATTTAGCCCTTGAGCTATAGTTTCCTGACCCCAAATATAGAAGCTTATAACATTGTGCATTTCCCATTCAATTCATACATTTGTCACACTTAGATGCAAATTTAATTAATTTCTTTCTTTAGAAGATTCAGTATCTACGAACTCAGAAATTACATCTGACCCTAGCAGTTAACACAGTGCTTGGTTTATAGGAAATGCTCAATACATTTGCATCTCTTTCTCACCTCATTAATTCTCTACAGGGTTAGAGCCCTGAGGGTAGGGGTGGGGCTCATTTATTTACTTTTTGTACTCTTACAAAGATTTACCCATATCAGAAGCATAGGAGTGGGGTTTTGTTTGAAAACAGTCAACAGTCAACAACACTTTTTCCATCTCTGTAGAATACAGATCAATGTGCAGAAGCATCTTTTTATTTTTTGACACAGTCTCACTCTGACTCCCAGGCAGTAGTGTGATCCCGGCTCACTGCAACCTCTGCCTCCCGGGTTCAAGTGATTCTCCTGCCTCAGCCTCCCTAGTAGGTGGGATTATAGGCGTCCACCACTACACCTGGCTAATTTTTGTATTTTTAGTAGAGATAGGGTTTCACCATATTTGCCAGGCTGGTCTCGAACTCTTGGCCTGAGGTGATCTGCCTGCCTTGGCCTCCCAAAGTGCTGGGATTACAGGAGTGAGCCACCACGCCTGGCCAGGAACATCTTTGTATTATGGTTCGTTATCAGACATGGGGAGGCTGGGAGGAGGTCCATGCCAAGCCTGTGTCTACGTGGTATTTATGCGGACAGCAGGAGGGTTGGAAGCACGGTTCAATTCCAACTGCTGTGCACAGATTTATATGAATTTTATTTCTTTTTCTGGCAGGTGTCAAGTTAATGGCTTTGAAGAGTAATAAGCAGTTTACATATTTAAACCAAAAAATAAATCCCAATTAGCATAAAGCCTACCCACACAGACAAGAAGATATTTCTTGTCGCTTCCTCAGGAATCCTCACAGCTGTAGAGTCACAACAAATTGTAGCTTGTTACATTTCAGAGCAGTAGGCTTAGTATCACCAAGGAGATAAAAGTACCTGTTGAATATTTCGTATTATAAACCAGTACAGAATAATTCGTATTGAATATATTTTATCATATTTTGGGTGGATGGAACACACCAATTAAGGCTGAATGACTGAAGTCATTCTACTATATTTATGGCCTAATGACGTGTATTTTTAATTCTTTTTTCATTATTTTCTCTTCATGCTCCTTCCTTTCTTTTTGGTTTTCTTCTATTTTTACTTAATTCTTTCTCTTCTTTTTTTCTTCCTTCCTTCTGTCCTGCCTTCACTGCTATCCTCCTTCCTCCCTTTCTTCCTTCTTTTCTTCATCCCTTCTCACCTCCTTCCTTCATTTCTTCATCTCCCTCCTTTCTTTTCTCTCACTCCCAGCCTTCCTTCTCTAACTTCTCATTTCAGTGTACTTCAAAAATATAAGAAAATGAACAATTTGTTAGGTATCTAGGAAATATATATGAATCAACAATTGCAGGTGAAATCCCAACCTCTGTCCAGGTACCTTTGATAACACTGAAAATGAATAATTTGGTGCCTTGGAATGTGAGTCATCTCCTTGAAGTGGATAGTGGAATTAATCTGCATGGGGGATTTAGATTTCCCACTTGTCATTGAAAAAAAGAAACTACTTTGGTTAACTGTTTTCAGGTTATCCCTGATGATTGATGATTCATTTATTCATTTATCTTAAAATGTTTGCCCCAAAGACTTGGAAGAATCATTTTTCTTTTTCTTTTTTTTTCTTTTATTTATTTATTTATTTTTTTTGAGACGGAGTCTCGCTCTGTTGCCAGGCTGGAGTGCAGTGGTGCAATCTCGGCTCACTGCAACAATGAGTTAGCCTCCACAACTCAAGCAATTCTCCTGTCTCAGCCTCCGAGTAGCTGGGACTACAGGGAAGGTTTCACCATGGTGGCCAGGATGATCTCAAACTCCAGGCCTCGTGATCCACTCACCTTGGCCTCCCAAAGTGCTGGGATTACAGGCATGAGCCACTGTGCCCCGCCAGAAGGATCATTTCTTAGGTTGCTTATGACTTCTTAGCAACACTGACTACTCACTTTTTTAATATATATATAAAACTATCAGATCTTGTGAGACTTATTCACTACCACAGGAACAGTATGGCGGAAACTGCCCCCATGATTTAATTGTCTCCACCTGGCCCCAACCTTGATAAGTGGGGATTATTACAGTTCAAAGTGAGATTTGGGTGGGAACCAGACACACTGAACAAAATGAGGGCCCACCCATATGACTTCTTTTTACTTCATTTCTCTTTTCAAAGGTCTTATTTCCAAATTCAGTCACATTCTGAGGTACTGGCAGTTAGGCCTTCAACATGATAATTTGGGGGATGGGGAGTGTGATTCAGCCCCTAACTGTATGCAGAGAAGCACACAGGATGTCTAATGAGCTGCTGCAAATCTGGCTTTCAGCTTCCTGGTGCTTAAAGCATAATATCATAATGAGAATTCTATTAGTTAGAAGAAATGTTTGATAATTACAAGAGTTTTAAGCTTCTAGATTACAAGCTTGATTAGGGATACAGGGATTGACACTTGGGGTACAAGAAGTCAGGCAGCAAAAACACTTTTATTAATTTTTGGAATCAGATGTTGTGGTCTTTTTTAGAAATGCTAAGGGAGAAACCATAGAATGAAACGTGTGTGGTGGTGGCGGTGGCAGTGGTGGTCTGTGTGTGTGCGCATGTGTGTGTTTAGATTGGTAGGCACTGATGAAGATGGGAAAAATTATTCCCAAATATGGATCTATTCTGCTCACCACACCTCCCTTAATCTCAGAGTCCCTCAAAGCATGACAGAATGCCTCACAACTCCCCTACTTGATGGTGTCAATGTGGAGATGGCTGACTGTTTCTCTTTCTCTGGGTCATGGATTAGAATTTTTTTTTTTTTTTTTTTTTGAGACGGAGTCTCGCTCTGTTGCCCAGGCTGGAGTGCAGGGGCACGATCTGGGCTCACTGCAAGCTCCACCTCCTAGGTTCATGCCATTCTCCTGCCTCAGCCTCCCGAGTAGCTGGGACTACAGGTGCCCGCCACCAAGCCAGGCTAATTTTTTTGTATTTTTGGTAGAGACATGGTTTCACTGTGTTAGCCAGGATGGTTTCGATCTCCTGACCTCGTGATCTGCCCGCCTCAGCCTCCCAAAGTGCTGGGATTACAGGCGTGAGCCTGGCTGGCTTAGAAACTTCTTAAGAGTTATAATATAGATTCTAATAATCATACTTAATTTTGAATTAAGCTCTTCTGGCAAATACAAAGAGGATTTATTTTTAAATAAATATGTATATGTTTTTCAACCTTTCTCCTGTGTGTGTTGTATATGTATATACAGCTCGTGTACACATGTGTTTACAGGTCAAACTTTGAATAAGTAAGTTTTGTCATTTTCTGTTATTTTGTCTTTATGACAGGATATCATAAATTATAATTACTGGACCGACTTATAGCAGATGATTTTACTCTTCAATTCCTTAATATGTAAATTCTTAATTTTAAATGAATGCTCTTTTCCCTCCATCATATGTAGCTAAGACCCTGGGGCATAATTTGCTCATGTATTAGTGCAGAAATAATTTGCCCAACACTTCCTAATATTGACCTCTAAATTCCCAAATTTTCTGTAGGACTATGTTGTATTTTCTGGTGCTTGTTATTTGTGTCTTACTTGATTTACATGATCATATTAAAAATTCCTACATTCAAGTATCAGAAAGTCAATTCAAACTAGCTTAAGAATTTTCTGGTTTACCCTACTGGGAGTTCTCGAGGAGAATCATCAGGCCCAGTGAAATCCAGGTACTAAAACAATGTTGCCAGGCCAGGCACAGTGGCTCACGCCTGTAATCCCGGCACTTTGGGAGGCTGAAATAGGCAGATCACGAGGTCAGGAGATGGAGACCATCCTTACTAACATCGTGAAACCCCATCCCTACTAAAAATGCAAAAATAAATAAATAAATAAAATTATCCAGGCACGGTGGCAGGCGCCTGTAGTCCCAGCTACTCCAGAGGCTGAGGCAGGAGAATGGCGTGAACCCAGGAGGCGGAGCTTACAGTGAGCCAGGATCTTGCCACTGCACTCCAGCCTGGGCGACAGAGTGAGACTCTGTCAAAAAAAAACCAATATTGTCAGCCAGGACTCTGTGTCGCTTTCCCCCAATCTCTCTACTCTACTTTTCCTCTAGGGCTTACTTTATTTATTTATTTATTTTTATTATACTTTAAGTGCTAGGGTACATGTGCACAATGTACAGGTTTGTTACATATGTATACATGTGCCATGTTGGTGTGCTGCACCAACTTGTCATTTACATTAGGTATATCTCCTAATGCTATCCCTCTCCCCTCCCCCATCCCCACAATAGGACCCAGTGTGTGATGCTCCCCTTCCTGTGTCCAAGTGATCTCATTGTTCAGTTCCCACCTATGAGTGAGAACATGCAGTGTTTGGTTTTCTGTTCTTGTGATAGTTTGCTGAGAATGATGGTTTCCAGCTACATCCATGTCCCTACAACGGACACGAACTCTTCCTTTTTGATGGCTGCATAGTATTCCATGGTGTATATGTGCCACATTTTCTTCATCCAGTCTGTCACTGATGGACATTAGGGTTGATTCCAAGTCTTTGCTATTGTGAATAGTGTCACAATAAACATACATGTGCATGTGTCTTTATAGCAGCATGACTTATAATCCTTTGGGTATATCCCCAGTAATGGGATGGCTGGGTCAAATGGTATTTCTAGTTCTAGATCCTTGAGGAATCGCCATACTGTTTTACACAATAGTTGAACTAGTTTACAGTCCCACCAACAGTGTAAAAGTGTTCCTATTTCTCCACATCCTCTCCAGCACCTGTTGTTTCCTGATTTTTTAATGATTGCCATTCTAACGGGTGTGAGATGGTATCTCATTGTGGTTTTGATTTGCATTTCTCTGATGGCCAGTGATGATGAGCATTTTTTCATGTGTCTGTTGGCTATATGAATGTCTTCTTTTGAGAAGTGTCTGTTCATATTCTTTGCCCACTTTTTGATGGCGTTGTTTGTTTTTTTCTTGTAAATTTGATTGAGTTCTTTATAGGTTCTGGATATTAGCCCTTTGTCAGATGAGTAGGTGGCAAAAATTTTCTCCCATTCTGTAGGTTGCCTGTTCACTCTGATGGTAGTTTCTTTTTCTGTGCAGAAGCTCTTTAGTTTAATTAGATCCCTTTTGTCAATGTTGGCTTTTGTTGCCACTGCTTTTGGTGTTTTAGACGTGAAGTCCTTCCCCATGCCTATGTCCTGAATGGTATTGCCTAGATTTTCTTCTAGGGATTTTATGGTTTTAGGTCTAACGTTTAAGTCTCTAACCCATCTTGAATTAATTTTCATATAAGGAGTAAGGAAAGGATCCAGTTTCAGCTTTCTACTTATGGCTAGCCAATTTTCCCAGCACCATTTATTAAATAGGGAATCCTTTCCCCATTTCTTGTTTTTGTCATGTTTGTCAAAGATCAGATGGCTGTAGATGTGTGGTATTATTTCTCAGGGTTCTGTTCTGTTCCATTGATCTATATCTCTGTTTTGGTACCAGTACCATGCTGTTTTGCTTACTGTAGCCTTGTAGTATAGTTTGAAGTCAGGTAGTGTGATGCCTCCAGCTTTGTTCTTTTGGCTTAGGATTGTCTTGGCAATGCGGGGTCTTTATTGGTTCCATATGAACTTTAAAGCAGTTTTTTCCAATTCTGTGAAGAAACTCATTGGTAGGTTAATGGGGATGGCATTGAATCTATAAATTACCTTGGGCAGTATGGCCATTTTCAGAATATTGATTCTTCCTATCCATGAGCATGGTATGTTCTTCCATTTGTTTTTAGTCCTCCTTTATTTCACTGAGCAGTGGTTTGTAGTTCTCCTTGAAGAGGTCTTTTACACCCCTTGTGAGTTGGATTCCTGTGTATTTTATTCTCTTTGAAGCTATTGTGAATGGGAGTTCACTCATGATTTGGCTCTCTGTTTGTCTGTTGCTGGTGTATAAGAATGCTTGTGATTTTTGCACATTGATTTTGCATCCTGACACTTTGCTCAATTTGCTTATCAGCTTAAGGAGATTTTGGGCTGAGATTATGGGGTTTTCTAAATATACAATCATGTCATCTGCAAACAGGGACAATTTGACTTCTTTTCCTAACTGAATACCCTTTATGTCTTTCTCTTGCCTGATTGTCTAGGGCTTACTTTTATATGCATATATATAGCTTTTGGCAGCCTCTGACTGACATACTTTTAGTTACGAAGTTTGACACATAGATGTGAGATCTCTTTCTCTTGTTCTGTATCTTTTTCTTTCTCTCGCTCTAACTTTGTCTTCCCAATCTCTTTTTCTTCCCCTTGATCCTAGTATAGAGTTCCAGAAAAAAATCAGTTTATATGTACTTATATTACGGAATCTTTTTTGAACCAATTGTTGATAGAATAACAAGATTCTCTGAATGACCCAGCATAGATTATGTGTCTGGCCCTATGGCCACTAAGGATTTTGGGAAAGGTAATGGTAGGTCTTTCTTTTCAAGAAAGATACTTTGGTGTGCACTATAATTTCTTCTTCTTCTTTTTTTCAACTGTGTCTCCTTCTTTTACTTTGCATTTTATTTTGTGTTCTTTAGAGACAAGGTCTTGCTCTGTTGCCCATAGCTCACGGCAACCTGGAACTCGTGGGCTCAAGCCATCTTCCTGTCTGAGCTTCTCAAGTAGCTGGAATTACAGGTATGTGCCACTGCGCCTGGCTGCATTATTATTTCTATATATATACTTTTCCAAAAGTATTCATACCTAATACCAGAAATTATTCTATGTACAATAAGAAATGCAATCTTTCTCTCACCAAAGGAATATAACCCCAAACAAATCTCTATCTTTCATTTTTTCCAAGCCAACGTATTAGGTAATAAGCATCTTTTGAGACACGTCTGGATGTGGTTTCTCATGGTCTAGCAACTTACAGCTAAAAGACTAATTAACAACCCGTAACACACCCAATGTAACTCCATCAGAAAGGGGAAATGAAAATCTACTCACTACTTCCTTGGCACTACAATGATTTCTTGCATAACTAATCTAATCACTCTAGTTCTTTCCCTAGTCATGCCCCTTTCCCATCCCATCAGTGATCTTCCCTCTGCCTGGTGTGTGTGTGTGCGTGTGTGTGTGTGTGTGTCTTTGTGTGCCTATGCATTGGAGGTATAATACCTAAGTCAGGAAGGGAGTTGTTAACAAGTTAATTTGAGTTTCTCTATTTTATTTATGTGACTGAAAATAATAAAGTATTATCTTGCCTTGTGTTTTCCATATCACATCCTTTGTAGTTCCAAGGTTGTCTTGAAACAGAAAATTTATCTTTTGCAATTTTTTAATTCACTGGATGAAGTCAACCAGGGATATTTAGGCTTTGGTCACTAATCTACTCTTTGATAATGTTCTATGGAGTATTTATGCACTAATGTAAATTTATGACCTAATATATTTTAATATACTATGCTATACCTGGGTAATAGTAATGTAATTTTGTAGGAAAAGAGATGCTTGGTTTTTCATATATTCTAAGATGTCATATATATGTGTTTTATTTCTTATGGTTCTTGATCAATTCAAAGAATTTGATGGTGTTCTCTCCTTCTTCATATTAAATGCCAGACATCCTCTTTAAGTACTGTTTTAAAACCAGTCAAGTGCAGTAGTGGGTCTCTGCCCCAGACCAGTACAAGCCACTTGTGTGTTGTGTATGACATTGGGTGTGTTTTATTTATCCAGCATAAAATTATATCATCTAGAAAGAAAAATTTTTAAGAATCCATAAAAGAGACATATTACTTTCAGTTAGATTAACTTCATAAGCAAAGTAGTTTTTCTTCAGTTTCTTTTAGCACTTCTAGGTCAAAATAAGAAATAGAGAGGTGCAGGCCAGGTGCAGTGGCTCACGCCTGTAATCCCAACACTTTGGGAAGCTGAGGTGGGCAGATCACGAGGTCAAGAGATCGAGACCATCCTGGCTAACATGGTGAAATCCTGTCTCTACTAAAAATACAACAATTAGCTGGGCATGGTGGCACACGCCTGTAGTGCCAGCTACTCAGGTGGCTGAGGCAGGAGAATCTCTTGAACCTGGGAGATGGAGTTTGCAGTGAGCAGAGATCGTGCCCCTGCACTCCAGCCTGGCAAAAGAGCAAGACTCTGTCTCAAAAAAAAAATAATAATAATAAAAAAATAAGGAAAAAGAAAAAAATGTAATAGAAAGCTGTGATCATTTTTATCAATTGTAAAAACAGAAGCCCCTGTAGTGCTAGACTCTTAATTATTTCATTCTCCTGTTGTGTGAGTCGTCTTGTTGATGGCTTAAAGTCTCAGATTACTTCCTGTCTGCAATTTCTGTGCATGGTGATGTGGCATTCTCCCTAAGGGATGAAGCATTGCCATCAATGGAAGGTTTCTGAGAATAGAAGAAACAAAGAAAAGAAAATCATGTTGAAGGCATAGAGAGTCCCTGAATGTTGTGAACCTGAAAGAGCCAATCTCTCAAGATAAAGTTCAAGGGGCTAACCGGGTTTAAATGCAAAAAGGAGCCAAAATGACCATTTGCTGATTAGAGGTCACATCTTCCTCTGAGTTTCTGGAAAATACACATATCTGCTTAACTTTAAGAATTTCATAGCTGACTGTACATGTTCATAACATCTAAACTAACCGATAGGCTGTGGCTTGCATCCACCTATCAGAACTAAGCAAATGTGGATCTTTTATTTACATAGGAGGACCTGACTGGGAACCTGGGCAAGAACATTCCCTATAAAAGCTAGACTCCTCGTTTGTTCTCTGGAACACAGAAGGCTATGTCTCCTCAGTTTGCAAACTGTTCACTGGAATAAAGTCTCTTTCCTCCAAATTCCTCTTTAGAGAACTTCTCTTCACAATATGTTAGCACATTCACGTACTGTTTCTGTATTTATATGAGAACTTTGGATTCTTTCCAAATGTTTCATGCTCTTGAAATCTTTTCCTTGCTTTTCTTTGAAATTTGCTTTAACTGATATTTTTATTTGCATTACTTCTTTCTTAATTTTTTGAAAGTATTTCTCCAAACTTAGAACGTTTTTACAAGACCAGTTCAGATCCGCCTAAAAGAAAAAGTATCTATTGAGATAATCATGTGGTTCTTGTCTTTGGTTCTGTTTATATGCTGGAATACGTTTATTGATTTGCGAATGTTGAACCAGCCTTGCATCCCAGGGATGAAGCCCACTTGATCATGGTGGATAAGCTTTTTGATGTGCTGCTGAATCCGGTTTGCCAGTATTTTATTGAGAATTTTTGCATCGATCTTCATCAGGGATATTGGTCTAAAATTCTCTTTTTTTGTTGTGTCTCTGCCAGGCTTTGGTATCAGGATGATGTTGGCCTCATAAAATGAGTTAGGGATGTGAAGGATGTCTTTTTCTATCAATTGGAATAGTTTCAGAAGGAATGGTACCAGCTCCTCCTTGTACCTCTGGTAGAATTCAGCTGTGAATCCATCTGGTCCTGGACTTTTTTTGGTGGGTAGGCTATTAATTGTTGCCTCAATTTCAGAGCCTGCTATTGGTCTATTCAGGGATTCAACTTCTTCCTGGTTTAGTCTTGGGAGAGTGTAAGTGTCCAGGAAATTATCCATTTCTTCTAGATTTTCTAGTTGATTTGCATAGAGGCGTTTATAGTATTCTCTGATGGTTGTTTGTATTTCTGTGGGGTTGGTAGTGATATCCCCTTTATCATTTTTTATTGCGTCTATTTGATTCCTCTCTCTTTTCTTCTTTATTAGTCTTGCTAGCGGTCTGTCAATTTTGTTGATCTTTTCAAAAAACCAACCCCTGGATTGGTTGATTTTTTGGAGGGTTTTTTTGTGTCTCTATCTCCTTCAGTTCTGCTCTGATCTTAGTTATTTCTTGCCTTCTGCTAGCTTTTGAATGTGTTTGCTCTTGCCTCTCTAGTTCTTTTAATTGTGATGTTAGAGTGTCAATTTTAGATCTTTCCTGCTTTCTCTTGTGGGCATTTAGTGCTATAAATTTCCCTCTACACACTGCTTTAAATGTGTCCCAGAGATTCTGGTATGTTGTATCTTTGTTCTCATTGGTTTCAAAGAACATCTTTATTTCTGCCTTCATTTCGTTATGTACCCAGTAGTCATTCAGGAGCAGGTTGTTCAGTTTCCATGTAGTTGAGCGGTTTTGATTGAGTTTCTTAGTCCTGAGTTCTAGTTTGATTGCACTGTGGTCTGAGAGACAGTTTGTTATAATTTCTGTTCTTGTACATTTGCTGAGGAGTGCTTTACTTCCAAATATGTGGTCAATTTTGGAATAAGTGCGATGTGGTGCTGAGAAGAATGTATATTCTGTTGATTTGGGATGGAGAGTTCTATAGATGTCTATTAGGTCAGCTGCAGAAAAGGCTTTTGACAAAATTCAACAGCCCTTCGTGCTAAAAATGCTCAATAAATTCGGTATTGATGGAACGTACCTCAAAATAATAAGAGCTATTTATGACAAACCCACAGCTAATATCATACTGAATGGGCAAAAACTGGAAAAATTCCCTTTGAAAACTGGCACAAGACAGGGATGCCCTCTCTCACCACTCCTATTCAACATAGTGTTGGAAGTTCTGGCTAGGGCAATCAGGCAAGAGAAAGAAATCAAGGGTATCCAGATAGGAAAATAAGAAGTCAAATTGTCCCTGTTTGCAGATGACATGATTGTATATTTAGAAAACCCCATCGTCTCAGCCCAAAATCTCCTTAAGCTGATAAGCAACTTCAGCAAAGTCTCAGGATACAAAATTAATGTGCAAAAATCACAAGCATTCTTATACACCAGTAACAGACAAGCAGAGAGCCAAATCAGGAATGAACTTCCATTCACAATTGCTTCAAAGAGAATAAAATACCTAGGAATCCAACTTACAAGGTATGTAAAGGACCTCTTCAAGGAGAACTACAAACCACTGCTCAGTGAAATCAAAGAGGACACAAACAAATGGAAGAACATACCATGCTCATGGATAGGAAGAATCAATATCGTGAAAATGGCCATACTGCCCAAGGTTATTTATAGATTCAATGCCATCCCCATCAAGCTACCAATGACTTTCTTCACAGAATTGGAAAAAACTGCTTTAAAGTTCATATGGAACCAAAAAAGAGCCTGCATTGCCAAGACAATCCTAAGTCAAAAGGACAAAGCTGGAGGCGTCACGCTACCTGACTTCAAACTATACTACAAGGCTACAGTAAGCAAAACAGCATGGTACTGGTACCAAAACAGAGATATAGACCAATGGAACAGAACAGAGTCCTCAGAAATAATACCAGACATCTACAGCCATCTGATCTTTGACAAACCTGAGAGAAACAAGAAATGGGGAAGGATTCCCTATTCAATAAATGGTGCTGGGAAAAGTGGCTAGCCATAAGTAGAAAGCTGAAACTGGATCCTTTCCTTACCCCTTATACGAAGATTAATTCAAGATGGATTAGAGACTTAAATGTTAGACCTAATACCATAAAAACCCTAGAAGAAAACCTAGGTAGTACCATTCAGGACATAGGCATGGGCAAGGACTTCATGTCTAAAACACCAAAAGCAATGGCAGTAAAAGCCAAAATTGAGAAATGGGATCTAATTAAACTAAAGAGCTTCTGCACAGCAAAAGAAATTACCATCAGAGTGAACAGGCAACCTACAGAATGGGAGAAAATTTTTGCCACCTACTCATCTGACAAAGGGCTAATATCCAGAATCTACAAAGAACTCAAACAAATATACAAGAAAAAAACAAACAACCCCATCAAAAAGTGGGGAAAGGATATGAACAGACATTTCTCAAAAGAAGACATTCATACAGCCAACAGACACATGAAAAAATGCTCATCATCACTCGCCATCAGAGAAATGCAAATCAAAACCACAATGAGATACCATCTCACACCAGTTAGAATGGCAATCATTAAGAAGTCAGGAAACAACAGGTGTTGGAGAGGATGTGGAGAAATAGGAACACTTTTACACTGTTGGTGGGATTGTAAACTAGTTCAACCATTATGGAAAACAGTATGGCGATTCCTCAAGGATCTAGAACTAGATGTACCATATGACCCAGCCATCCCACTACTGGGTATATACCCAAAGGATTATAAGTTATTCTACTACAAAGACACATGCACACGTATGTTTATTGCGGCACTATTCACAATAGCAAAGACTTGGAATCAACCCAAATGTCCATCTGTGACAGACTGGATTAAGAAAATGTGGCACATATACACCATGGAATATCATGCAGCCATCAAAAAGGATGAGTTTGCGTCCTTTGTAGGGACATGGATGCAGCTGGAAACCATCATTCTTAGCAAACTATCACAAGAACAGAAAACCAAACACTGCATGTTCTCACTCATAGGTGGGAACTGAACAATGAGATCACTTGGACTCGGGAAGGGGAACATCACACACTGGGGCCTATCATGGGGAGGGGGGAGGAGGGAGGGATTGCACTGGGGAGTTATACATGATATAAATGATGAATTGATGGGTGCTGACGAGTTGATGGGTGCAGCACACCAACATGGTATAAGTATACATATGTAACAAACCTGCACATTATGCACATGTACCCTAGAACTTAAAAGTATAATAAAAAAATAAATAAAAAAATAAAAAAAAGAAAAAGTAAAATTTATATTTGCTTTGAGCTTCCAATATTTTAACGCATTTTTGTCTTATTAATTTCTAGTTATTTTCAACTTTTGAATGATCTGAATTTGCATATGTATGAATTCTCTTTTTTAAAAAAGCTTTCTTTCAGAACAATAAGATATATTGTTTTATTCTCAAGTGGAATAAAATAGCAGTATTAAAGGATCTTATAAAAATATATAGTGGAGAACTTTCTGGATAATTGTAATAGAAGATAAACAGAAATGATTTCTGTTTACAAAGAACAAGATTGTGTTCCTATGTAAAATGGAGTTTGATTTTATATATATATAAAAATATGTTCCCATGTAAAATGTTCCTATGTAAAATATAGTCTGATTTTATACATATATATAATATATATATATCAGACCCCCGATGAGATATATATATAGGTATGGATTTTATATATATACACACACATATATATATCAGACCCCTGATATATATATGTATATAGGTATGTGTGTGTATATATATGTACATATATGTACTAAATACAAAATATAGTAGTGTATATATACTGCTAAAAATACAAAAAAATAGCTTGGCGTGGTGACAGGTGACTGTAATCCCAGCTACTTGGGAGGCTAAGGCAGGAGGATTGCTTGAACCTGAGATCACTCCACTGCACTCCAGTGTGAGACTCTGTTTTGAAAAAAAAAAAAAGTTGGGATTACAGGCATGAGCCACTGCTCCTGGCCTCATAGACTTGCAAAAGAGTTTGTTACTCTGAAGGTGAGCATTCAATGAAGAAGTTGGTGGATAACCATGAGAGAGGTCTATGCCGAGGGTAAAAAAGGAACAAGGAGGAATATAGGAATCACCGAAGCAGTATCTACAGAAATATTTCACAGAGGTCCAAGTGATTTGGACATGACTGAGAAGGATGTATTCAAACACAGTTTGATACAGAAAGAGTCGGCTACGTGAGTCAGTCTTGATGGGTCTGAATTGAGATCAGATCAAGGTTTCAGAGTCCTCTATGTTGCAAAAGAGTTTGCTACTCTGAAGGTGAGCATTCAGGGAAGAAGTTAGTGGATAACCATGAGAGAGGTCTATGCTGAGGGTAAAAAAGGAACAAGGAGGAATATAGGAATCACTGAAGTAGTATCTACAGAAGTATTTCACAGAGGTCCAAGTGATTTGGATATGGCTGAGAAGGATGTACTTAAACACAGTCTGATACAGAAAGAGTTGACCAAGTGAGTCAATCTTGATGGGTCTGAACTGACATCAAATCAAGGTTTCAGAGTCCTCTATGTTAAGTTGTAATTGAAGGCAAGGAAGTTGCATGGGACTGCCCAAAGTAGAAGATAAAAGCAAAAAAAAGTTAGGAGGTGGAACCATGGTTACATATGCTCAAAGGAAAGGTGGTAGCATCATGGACTGAATGAAGGGGCTACTTTCTCAACACATAAAAGACCCAGGAGCACATGCCTTAGTGCCAAGAATATTGGGTGCTGAGATGACTGTGGAACAGTTCAGGGGCACTTAAGATGAATCTACTTGGTAGAGTTTGTGGGTTAAATTACTTTTCTGAGTGGCTACATATGTTGATCTGCATCCTTTAATTGTCCCTGAATAAATTTTGATTACATAATATAAGCTACTATTTTTTATCTCCCCTTTCCTCCATCAGAATTTGGTCTATCTTTCATGCCATGGCATAGGGAAATGATTTAAATTAAACTTAAGACAGAGGCTGGAAAGAAATCATTCATGTTAATTCTGTTCAAAAGCTAAAAGAAAACCAGGTTTTAAGACTCCTCTAGATGCAGTAAATTTATTTTCACCTAAAGAATTTTATGGTCCAGGAGCGGTGGCTCACGCCTGTAACGTCAGCCCTTTTGGGAGGGAGGATGGGGGAGAGAGAGGGGGAAGGGGGGAGGCTCAGACATGGCAGGCTGCAGGTCCTGAGCCCTGCCACACGGGGAGGTGGCTGAGGCCCAGCGAGAATTCCAGCTGTGGTGCACACGGGCTGGCAGTGCTGGGGGACCCTTTGCAAACTCTGCAGCTGCTGGCCCAGGGGCTAAGCTCCTAGCTCCTCACTGCCCTGGGCCCGCAGCTCGGCCAGCCGCTCCGAGTGTGGGGCCTGCTAAGTCCACACCCGCCAGAACTCATGCTGGCCTGTGAGCACCGGTCGCAGCCCCAGTTCCCACCCGCACCTCTCCCTCCACACCTCCTGGCAAGCAGAGGGAGCAGGCTCCGGCCTAGGCCAGCCCTGAGAGGGGCTCCCACAGTGCAGTCGCGGGCTGAAGGGCTCCTCAGGCACCACCAGAGTGGATGCCGAGGCCGAGGAGGCACTGTGAGGGCTGCTAGCACATTGTCACCTCTCCATAGGACTCCTAGTTTCAGAGTATGCTAAAAAGGAAATAGAATAAGAAATTCACATTCATTTCTTTGTGAATAATATAAAACTTGATGCTTAAGACCAAAAGGTAAATGAGAAATATTTATTTTTGTCTACTGTGCTTCTTCATTTACTGATTGAAAAAAGAAAAAAATAAAGATTAATTATTCTTCTCTTTAAGGAAATGAAGCAATGGGAATAAGTAGAATTATAGGAATGGATAGAAATAGCAATAGGGGAAAAATTAAAACAATGTATTTGCATCAACCAACAATTTGAAATACAAGGCAGGTAAGAAAGAGTATATAAAAACAGATTATAACTACTGCACAATTGTTAGCCTTTGATAAAGTACAATTTATTGTCTGCTTTACATCAAAATGAATTTCTTCTGGAGAAAAAATTATCCTCTTGCTTTCTGGAGCACAATATGTGAGAAGTACATTTTAGTTTTAACTTCCCTTTAGTGACAGTGATCCCTTCTGCCCTCTCCATTTTATAAATTATTGACAAAGCATCATGAAGATTCCAATTGTGCAACAGCTAATTGGCCCCTCTGGTCATTTTTCAACAGCCCCCAAAAGTTCATTGGTTTTCGATAAAGGCTTTCCTGGAGTTGCAGGCTCAAACATTGTTTGCTTTTTAAATATAACATTTCTTGACCAAGGCTTGGCAAAAAATTATGAAGTTGGGATACTTGCTTACTAGGAAAAAATGAGAATTAGAATTGGCATTTTATATGGAATTAAATTTGAAATGTATATTTTAGAGCAAAGATAGACTTTTGCTAACGTTAGAATGGGAAAGAATGAATGTTGATATAGACAAGATTCAGTTATTATGAAAAAAGATTTAAAGATAGGCATATGTAAGTAAAATTTTGTCATACTCAAGCAATATCTTATAAATGTATTTTATAAGCCTTAAACTGATATCAGGATTTTGGCTTTCAAGATGTATTATTTCTGTCTGCGCAATAAAAAATGTCTTTTTGCTGTGAAGTGGTTGGGTGTAGAATGAAAACACGGACAGCTTATATTTAAATTACCGGTAGAATATTTTCCAGTCTCTTTATGGAATTTTATTGTGGTTGAGAATTGTGATGTCAAAACCAACTCTTTTGACTGACTTCTAGCTTCTATGACACTAAGACCTCTGAAGTGTGTATGCTGCAAAGGCACATCTGCAGTTGTGACCTTAGCTCTTTCTACAGGATGAACTTTAATCCAAGTTGGTGGATGTTTTGTTCCACACATTGGAGTTATATTCAAATGCTCACAAGAGAAACATCTGAAAGGCTATTGGAAAGACCTTACCTTTTATCACTGATAAAACAGAAATGCAATTACTTGCCAGGGTCTCGTTTCCATTTTCCATCTACATTACTTTTCTTTTGCAGTGCTTTTACAAAATTATAGTCTTCGGATTTTGTGTGTATATGTGTGTGTGTGTTTGCATGTGTGTGTGAGTATAAGTGAAAACGTAGTTAGAAGAGATGAAAGCAATTTTCCATATTGCTTACCTCTGCACATTTTCTGTTTTTATAAAAACATTATTTCAGTTGTTTATAAGAATAAAGATTTAGAAATTGTATCTCATTTTTTATTTTAGAATTTGTCCAAGAATTGTCTGTTTTTCTCATATATGATATGCTCTAGAATAGAGGTTTTGTTCTGTTTTATCTTCCTTAAACTTTCCAAAAAATAACATTTTGTTTGATCATCTGTTAAGGGTCTATTAACTGAAAGGTAATCTATGTAAATAAAAGGAAACAAAGTGTAAATTTAGGTAGAAAATAAAAATTGAAAAGAGGAGAAAAGTAATATGAAGAACACTATTTCAAAAGTTAATAAAACTATTTTTCCATTCAGGTTCATAAATATTTTAAAAGCCTAGTGTTCTTCAAACATTCTTCCAGGAAGTTGATTTTCAAAGTATTCTTATTTTCAATTAAGAGAAAAATAAAGGGATACAGTTTAGATTATGTCAATCTCAATTCAAATGAAGACATTTTGTTTTACTTTTTGAAACTCTAGAATGTAATAATCTGAACATATTTTGAAATTATGTTCAATATGTATGTTAAGTATTAAGGATAATCATTTAGAGGCACTACTTGTAGTTTAAATTAAGAGATTAAAAATGGATGTGTGTGAAACAGAAATAGTGATTCAGCACCATTCCAGATTTCAAACGGTTATTTGAGAAACTTCCCATCATTTTGAGCCATCTTGTGCAACTGAATCATCACAATTTTTGTAAAGGCAGTTTCTCACTACACAGTGCAATTTCTGTACTCTACACAATTTATGATTCTTAATTTCTGTATCTGTGCTGCATGCATTCAGGATGTATGAAAAACATTGGTATTGCTTTTCCTCCTTGAGTTGTAGAACTGTAATTACTGAAAGCAGACATTTATATTCCTTATTTACCCTGGCATTTCAAGGCATTCCAAAATTGTGATGAACAGACACATTCATGTTTACAAATTTTCAGTAAAAAAAAAAAACCTTCAATGTTCCCTTTGTTTACTAAATGAGGAAGTTTATTTTGTAACTGGTTTGGCTCAAATTGCAGAAGGTCACCCACATATCCAGATGTTGACCATATCTTCGCTATACAATCTGGTGGTGGGAGGTTTGTTTGTATGTGCTTTGGTAATCAGAGATCACGAATAGTAATTCTGTGTGCTTGATATCTATTATCCTCAAAAGTCATGTGATCAGAAAGAAAGACAGTCCATAGGAGGAATGAAAATAGAGCACTGCACATTTCTGCACATTTGGGCATGGACTGCCAGCACCCTTCATGTCATGCACACAGCAAGCTGTTGTGTCAGTGAGTACAGGGCTCACACTGGATATTGTTTAAACATTATGTTTCTTTGTACCTATTTGTACAACTTTCTTTTCTTCATTGTACTCCCAGGCTGGAGTGCAATGTCACGATCTCAGCTCACAGCAACCTCCTCCGCCTCTTGAGTTCAAGCCATTCTCCTGCTTCAGCCTCCAGAGTAGCTGGGATAACAGGCATGCACCACTATGCCTGGCTAATTTTGTATTTTTTTTTTTTTTTTTGAGACAGTGTCTGGCTCTGTCGCCCAGGCTGGAGTGCAGTGGCCGGATATCAGCTCACTGCAAGCTCCGCCTCCCGGGTTTATGCCATTCTCCTGCCTCAGCTCCCGGAGTAGCTGGGACTACAGGCGCCCGCCACCTCGCCCGGCTAGTTTTTTGTATTTTTTAAGTAGAGACGGGGTTTCACCGTGTTAGCCAGGATGGTCTCGATCTCCTGACCTCGTGATCCACCCGTCTTGGCCTCCCAAAGTGCTGGGATTACAGGCTTGAGCCACCGCGCCCGGCCTAATTTTGTATTTTTAGTAGAGACGGGGTTTCTCCATGTTGGTCAGGCTGGTCTCGAACTCCCGACCTCAGGTGGTCTGCCCACCTTGGCCTCTTAAAGTGCTGGAATTACAGGCATGAGCCACTGCCCCCTGCCTGGTCTTTCTAAAATTTGACCTAAACAATTCATCCTGTCATGTTCTTCATGAGAGATGAAGGTCCGCTATTTTTCTCTTGTTATTTTAATAAAAACAACCATTTACCTTGAATATACTGAATATACACAAAATACATATTCATTTACACACCATGGCTTTTTAAAAGGGTTGTTCTTAGATGTGGTCTCCAGGGATAGTTAAGCTGTAAATGGAAGGCTTCATATGTAAAGATATTTTCCTTTTGACTTTGTCTTAAATAGTGAGTGAGTGTGTGTGTGTGTGTGTGTGTGTGTCTGCTTTTAGTGGTAGAAGTTAAGGGGAATCTTTATGATTGTTTCCTTCTCTCCATTTATCCCTCACTTTCTTTTTTTTTTTGTTTTTGAGACAGAGTCTCCCTTTGTCAGTGCAGTGGTGTGATCCCAGCTCACTACAACCCCTGCCTCCTGAGTTCAAGTGATTCTCGTGCCTCAGCCTCCCAAGTAGCTGGGATTACGGCACCCACCACAGCGCCCAGCTAATTTTTTGTATCCTCAATAGAGATGGGGCTTCACCATGTTGCCCAGGCTGGTCTCAAACTCCTGAGCTCAGGCAATCTTCCCACCTCGGCCTCCCAAAGTGCTGAGATTACAGGCATGAGCCACCACGCCCAGCCCCATTTATCCCTCACTATAACATTTTTAAAAATTTTTATTATTTTTTCTTTCTCTGAGACAGTCTTGCTCTGTTGCCCAGGCTGGAGTGCGGTGGCAGGATCTTGGCTCACTGCAACTTCGGCTTCCCAAGTTCAAGCAATTCTCCTGCCTCAGCCTCCCAAGTATCTGGGACTACAGGTGCCTGCCACCACGCCTGGCTAACTTTTTGTATTTTTAGTAGAGATGGAGTTTCTCCATGTAAGGCAGGATGGTCTCGATCTCCTGACCTTGTGATCCGCTTGCCTCAGCCTCCCAAAGTACTGGGATTACAGGCATGAGCCACCATGCCTGGACTATCCCTCACTGTATAACTTGAATCAAGTTTTTTTTTAATTTTATGTTAAAAAATTTTGAATTTTGTCAATCTATTTTGTTTTTCTTCATAAAATGATGACCAAAGCTAGACAGAACATTACAAAGTATATCATAATCATTAATAGAAAGAGCTCTATGATCAGCTTAAATTTCTTTTCTCTCTTTCCTAGTTATGTGATCTTAGTAACTGTGTTCAGTTTATTTATTTGTGAAATAGGGAAAATAATGGTGCCTGTGTCTGGGTAAGATTGTACTGAGGGTGCATAACAGGTTTATCAAGCATAAAGCAGTGCCTGAGACACAGGAATTGCCCTCTCTGCATGCCCCT
>NW_022680734.1:0-81577 GCF_009764315.1 Trachypithecus francoisi | reverse complement strand
CCACTTTGTGACATGTGCATTCATCTCACATCATTACACTGTTCTGTTCATTGATAAGTTTGCTAACACTGTTTTCTTGGAGTCTGCAATGGGATATTTCTGAATGCATTGAAGTTTATGGTGACAAAGGAAATGTCCTGAGACAAAAACTAGAAAGAAGGTTTCTGTGGAACTGCTTTGTGACTTCTGAAATCATCTCACTGAGTTACACCTTTCCTTTCCTGGAGCAATTAGGTAGCCCTTTTTATGGGGAATGTGAGAAGGGCTATTTTGGATCACATTGAAGTCTATGGTGTCAAAGGAAATATCCTCAGATTAAAACTAGAAAGAAGTTTGTGATTTGTGAATTAATCTGACAGAATTACACGATTCTTTTCATGGAGCAGTTTGGTAACACTGTTTTTGGGGAATCTGAGAGGGATATTTTGGATTGCATTGAACCCTTTTGTGACAAAGGAAATATCCTCAGATTAAAACTAGAAAGAAGATTTCTGTGAAAGCTCCTTGTGATTTGTGAATTTGTCTAACAGTGTTACACCTTTATTTTCATGAAGCAGATTACTAACCCTGTTTTCATGGAATCTGCAAAGCAATATTTGGGAGCACATTGAGGCCTCTGGTAAAAAAGGGAATATCCCCAGGGAAAACTAGAGAGAAGCATTCAAACAAAGTTCTTGTGAGGTGTGAATTCACTTGACAGAGTTACACCTTAGTTTTTTTGTTTGTTTTTTGTTTTCTTGAGATGGAGTCTTGCTCTGTCACCGAGGCTGGAGAGCAGTGCCACAATATTGGTTCACTGCAAGCTCCGCTTCCTGGGTTCATGCAATTCTCCTGCCTCAACCTCCTGTGTATCTGGGACTACAGGCACCCGCCACTGCACCCAGCTAATTTTTTGTATTTTTAGTAGAGATGGGGTTTCACGGTGTTAGCCAGGATGGTCTCAATCTTCTGACCTCGTGATCCTCCTGTCTCGGCCTCTCAAAGTACTGGGATTACAGGCATGAGCCACTGTGCCCGGTACACCTTAGTTTTCATGGAGCAGTTTGCTAATATTGTTTTCATGAAATCTGCAAAGGGGTATTTGGGAGTGAATTGAGGTCTATGTTGATATAGGAAATATCCTCAGATAAAAACTATAAAGAAGCCCTCTGAAAACTGCTTTGTGATGTGTGAATTCATCTCACAGAGTTACAATGTACTTTTCATTTTGCATTTTGCTGACTCTGTTTTCTTGGAATCTGCAATGGGATATTTCAGAGTACATTGAAGATTGCGGTGACAAAGGAAATATCATCATATAAAAATTAGAAAGAAGCCTTCTGAGAAACCATTTTGTGATGTTTTAGTTCATCTCACAGAGTTACACGAATCTTTTCATGGATCTATTTGGCAAACACTCTTTTTGGGCAATCAGAGAAGGGACGTTTTGGATCTCATTGAAGCCTATGGTGACAAAGGATATATCCTCAGATAAAAACCAAAAAGAAGCTTTCTGAGATAGTACTTGTGATGTGTGAAATTAGCTCAAAGAGTTACAGCTTTATTTTCAAGGGGAAGTTTGCTAACAGAGTTTTCATGGAATCTGCAAAGGGATATTTGGGAGCACATTGAGGCCTATAGTGAAAAAGGAAATATCCTCATTGAAAACGCTAAAGAAGCTCTATGAGAATCTGCTTTATGATTTGTGAATTCATCTCACAAGTTACACTGTTCTTCTCATTGAACAGTTTGCTAAATGTGTTTTCTTGGAATCTGCAATGGCATATTTCGGAGTGCATTGAAGCTTAGGGTGACATAGAAAATATCCTCATACAAAAACAAGAAAGATGGTTTTTGAGAAATCACTTTGTGATGTGCTAATTCTTTTCGCAGAGCTACACAATCCTTTTCATGTCTCAGTTCGATAGCAGTGTTTTTGGGGAATCTGAGAAGGGATATTTTGTATCGCATTGAAGCCCTTGATGACGAAGGAAATATAATCATATAAAAAGTGCAAACAAGGTTTCTGAGAAACTGCTGTGTGGTATGTTAATTCATCTCACTGGGATAAACCTTTCTTTTCATGGAGCAGTTTACTAACCGTGTCTTTCTGGAATCTACACAGGGATATATGGGAGCATAATGTTGCCTATCATGAAAAAGGAAATATCCACAGATGAATACTAGAAACAAGCTTTCTGAGAATCTGCTTTCTGATGTGTGAATTCATCTCACAGTGGTACATCATTGTTTTCATTGCTCAGTTTGGTGACACTGTTTTCGTGGAATCTGCAATATGATATTTGGGAGGGCATTGAAGTCTAGGGTGACAAAGGATATGTCCTCATAGAAAAAGCAAATAGAAGCTTTCTGAGGAAGTGCTTTGTGATGTGTGAATTCATCTCACAGAGTTACATGATTCTTTTCATGTAGCAGTTTGGTGGCTCTGTTTATGGGCAACCTGAGAAGGTATATTTTGAATCGCAATGAAGCCTGTGGTGACAAAGCAAATATCCTCAGATAAAAACTGAAAAGAAACTTTCTGAGAAAGTTGTTTGTGATGTCTGAATTTATCTCACATTGTTACATTGTACTTTTCACTGAGCAGCTTGATAACATTGTTTTCATAGAATCTGCAAAGGGATATTTGGGTGTCCATTGAGGATTATGCTGAAAAAGGAAATATCCTCAGATAAAAACTAGAAATAAGCTTTCTGAGAAACTGCTTTGTAATGCCTGAATTCACCTCACAGAGTTATACTGTTCTTCTGATTGAGCAGTTTGCCGACACTGTTTTCTTGGAATCTGCAATGGAATATTTCAAAGCACATATAAGCTTATGGTGATAAAGGAAATACCCTCATATAAAAACTAGAAAGAAGATTTCTGAGAAACTGCTTTGTGATGCATTTATTTATCTCACAGACTTGCACAATTCTTTTCATGGATTAGTTTGGTAGCCCTGTTTTTGGGGAATCTGAGAAGGAATATTTTGGATCACATGGGAGCCTTTGGTGACAAACAATGTATCCTGAAATAATACCTAGAGAGAAGGTTTCTGAGGAAGTACTTTCTGATGTGTGAATTCATCACACAGACATACACCTTTCTTTTCATGGAGCGGTTTGGTAACACCGTTTTTGTGGATTCTGCAAAAGGATATTTTGGAAGACACTGAGGCCTATAGTGAAAAAACAAATATCCTCATATAAAATCTGAGAAGAAGCTTTCTGAGAAACTGCTTTGTAATGCCTGAATTCACCTCACAGAGTTATACTGTTCTTCTGATTGAGCAGTTTGCCGACACTGTTTTCTTGGAATCTGCAATGGAATATTTCAAAGCACATATAAGCTTATGGTGATAAAGGAAATACCCTCATATAAAAACTAGAAAGAAGATTTCTGAGAAACTGCTTTGTGATGCATTTATTTATCTCACAGACTTGCACAATTCTTTTCATGGATTAGTTTGGTAGCCCTGTTTTTGGGGAATCTGAGAAGGAATATTTTGGATCACATGGGAGCCTTTGGTGACAAACAATGTATCCTGAAATAATACCTAGAGAGAAGGTTTCTGAGGAAGTACTTTCTGATGTGTGAATTCATCACACAGACATACACCTTTCTTTTCATGGAGCGGTTTGGTAACACCGTTTTTGTGGATTCTGCAAAAGGATATTTTGGAAGACACTGAGGCCTATAGTGAAAAAACAAATATCCTCATATAAAATCTGAGAAGAAGCTTTCTGAGAAACTGCTTTGTGATGTGTGAATTCATCTCACAGAGCTACACAGTTCTTTTTATTGTGCAGTTTGACAACACTGTTTTCATGGAATGTGAAATAGGATATTTGGCAGTACAATGAAGCCTATGATGACAAAGGAAATTTCCTCATATAAAAACTAAAAAGAAGGTTCTGAGAAACTGCTTTGTGATGTGTGAATTCATCTCACAGAGTTTCATTGTTCTTTTCTTTGAGCAGTTTGCTAACACTGTTTTCTTGAAATATACAATGGGATATTTTGGGGTGCATTGTAGCTTATGGTTACAAAGGAAATAAACCAAAACTAGAAGAAAGCTTTGTGAGAAACTGCTTTGAGATTTGTGAATTCATCTCACAGAGTTACACAATCCTTTTCATGGTGCAGTTTGGTAGAACTCTTTTTGGGGAATCTGAGAAGGAATATTTTGGATCACATTGAAGCCTATTGTGACAAAGGAAATATCCTCAGTTAAAAACTAGGAAGAAACCTTGTGTTAAAGCTCTTTGTGATATGTGAATTCTTCTCACAGAGATATACCTTTCTTTTCATTGAGCAGTTAGCTAACACTCTTTTTGTGGAATCTGCAAAGGGATATTTGGGAGTGCTATGGGGCCTATAGTGAAAAAAAAACAAATATCCTCAGATAAAAATTAGAAAGAAGCGCTCTGAGAAATTACTTTGTGATGTGTGAGCTCATCTCACAGAATTACACTGTATTTTCTTTGACGAGTTTGCTAATGGAATCTTCAAAGTGTTAATTGGGAGCATATTGAGGCCTATATTGGAAAAAAACACATATCCACAGATAAAAATTAGAAAGAAACTTTCTGAGAAACTGCTTTCTGATGTGTGAATTCATCTCACGGAGTTACACCGTTTTTTTCATTGAGCAGCTTGGTAGTGCTGTTTTTGGGAATCTGAGAAGAGATATTTTGGATCGCATCGAAACCTATGGTGACAACGGAAATAACCTCAGATAAAACCTGGAAAGAAGCTTTCTGAGAAACTGCTTTGTGATGTGTGCATTCACCTCACAGAGTTACACCTTTCTTTCCATGGAGAAGTGGGCTAACAGTGTTCTTGTGGAATCTGCAAAGGCAAATTAGTTGTGCTGTGAGGACTGTGGTGATAAAATAATATCCTCAGATAAAAACTAGAAAGAAGCTTTCTGAGAAACTGCTTTGTAATTTGTGAATTTATCTCACAGAGTTACACTGAACTTTTCACTGAGCAGTTTGTCAACACTGTTTTCTTGGAATCTGCAATGTTATATTTCGGAGCACGTTGAAGCTTTTGGTGACAAAGGAAATATTCTCATATAAAAACAAGAAAGAAGCTTTCTGAGAAACTGCTTTGTGATGTGCTAATTCATCTAACAAAGATACATGATTATTTTCATGGATCAGTTTGGTAGCAATGTTTTTTGAATAATCTGAGAAGGGATAGTTCGTATCACATTGAAGCCTATGGTGGTAAAGGAAATATAGTCATATAAAAGCTGTAAGCAAGCTTTCTGAGAAACTGCTTTGTGATGTGTTAATTGATCTCACTGAGTTATACTTTTTTTTATGAAGCAGATTGCTAACACTGTTTTTATTTTGGAATCTGCACAGGGATATGTGGGAGCACATTGTGGTCTATAGTGAAAAAGGAAATATCCTGAGATAAAAACTAGAAAGAAGCATTCTGAGAAATTGCTTTGTTATTTGTGATTTCATTTCACAGAGATACAACGTTCTTTTCTTTTTTTTTTTTCTTTTTTTTTTTAGGTTTTTAATATGGTTGCTGAAAATTTTAAATTGCATATGTAGCTTACATTCACAGCTTGTGTTATATTTCCATTTGACAGCACTGATCTAAATGTTTTTCCTAAAAACATCTCACCCATGCTCTAGGTGTCAAGTATCCCCTTTATGAAATGATTTTTTTTTTTTTTTATTATACTTTAAGTTCTAGGGTACATGTGCATGACGTTTATATCATGTATAACTCCCCAATGCAATCCCTCCCTCCTCCCCCCTCCCCATGATAGGCCCCAGTGTGTGATGTTCCCCTTCCCGAGTCCAAGTGATCTCATTGTTCAGTTCCCACCTATGAGTGAGAACATGCGGTGTTTGGTTTTCTCTTCTTGTGATAGTTTGCTAAGAATGATGGTTTCCAGCTGCATCCATGTCCCTACAAAGGACGCAAACTCATCCTTTTTGATGGCTGCATAGTATTCCATGGTGTACATTTTCTTAATCCAGTCTGTCACAGATGGACATTTTGGTTGATTCCAAGTCTTTGCTATTGTGAATAGTGCCGCAATAAACAAACGTGTGCATGTGTCTTTGTAGTAGAGTAATTTATAATCCTTTGGGTATATACCCAGTAGTGGGATGGCTGGGTCATATGGTACATCTAGTTCTAGATCCTTGAGGAATCGCCATACTGTTTTCCATAATGGTTGAACTAGTTTACAATCCCACCAACAGTGTAAAAGTGTTCCTATTTCTCCACATCCTCTCCAACACCTGTTGTTTCCTGACTTCTTAATGATTGCCATTCTAACTGGTGTGAGATGGTATCTCATTGTGGTTTTGATTTGCATTTCTCTGATGGCCAGTGATGATGAGCATTTTTTCATGTGTCTGTTGGCTGTATGGATGTCTTCTTTTGAGAAATGTCTGTTCATATCCTTTCCCCACTTTTTGATGGGGTTGTTTGCTTTTTTCTTGTATATTTGTTTGAGTTCTTGGTAGATTCTGGATATTAGCCCTTTGTCAGATGAGTAGGTTGCAAAAATTTTTTCCCATTCTGTAGGTTGCCTGTTCACTCTGATGGTAGTTTCTTTGGCTGTGCAAAAGCTCTTTAGTTTAATTAGATCCCATGTGTCAATTTTTGCTTTTGCTGCCACAACGTTCTTTTCATTTAGCAGTTTGATAACACCGTTTTTGTGGAATCTAAAATAGGATATTTGGGAGCTCATTGAAGCCTATGGTGAAAAAGGAAATATCCTCACATAAAAACAATAAAGAAGCATTCTGAGAAACTTCTCTGTGTTGTGTGAATTCATTTCACAGAGATACACTGTTCTTTTCATTGAGCAGTTTGGTAGCACTGTTTTTGGGGATTCTGAGAAGGGATATTTTGGATCGCATTGAATTCTATTTTGACAAGCAAAATATCCTCAGATTAAAACTAGTAAGAAGCTTTCTGAGAAAGCTACTTGTGATTTTTGAATTTACCTCACAGTGATATTCCTTTATTTTCATGGAGCAGATTGCTATCACTGTTTTCGTGGAATCTGCAAAGGGATATTTGAGAGCACATTGAGGCCTCTGGTGAAAAAGGAAATATCCTCAGATAGGAACAAGAAAGAAGCTTTCAGACAAAGTTCTTTGGATGGGTTAATTCATCTCACAGAGCTACATTGTTATTTTCATTGAGCAGTTTAGTAGCACTGTTTTTGGGGAATCTGAGAATGGGTATTTTGGATTGCATTGAAGCCTATGATGACTAAGGAAATATCCTCAGATATATACTGGAAAAAAAATTTTCTGAGAAAGTTCTTTGTGATGTTTGAATTAACTTCACAGAGTTACACCTTTCTTTTCATGGAGCTGTTTGCTAACACTCTTTTCGTGGAACCTGCAAAGGGATATTTGGGAACGCATTGTGGCCTACGGTGAAAAAGAAAGTATTCTCAGATAAAAACTAGAAGGAAGCTTTCTGACAAACTGCTTTGTGATGTGGGAATTCATCTCAAAGAGTTACACCATTGTTTTCTTTGAGCAGTTTGCTAACACTCTTTTCGTGGAATCTGCCAAGTGATATTTGGGAGTGCATTGAGGCTTATAGTGAAAAAGGAAATATCTTCATAGAAAAACTATAAAGAAGATCTCTGAGAAACTGTTTTGGGATGTGTTAATTCATCTCACAGAATTACATGGTTCTTTTCTTGGGGTACTATGCTAAAACTGTTTTCTTGGTATCTACAATGGCATAATTTGGAGCACATTGAAGCTTATTGTGAGAAATGAAATATCCTCAGACAAAAAGTAGAAAAACCTTTCTGAGAAACTGCTTTGTGATGTGTGAACTCATGTCAGAGAGTTACACTGTTCTTTTCATTGAGTAGTTTGTTAACAGTGATTTCTTGGAATCTGCAATGGGATTTTTTGGAGCGCATTGAAGATATGGTGTCAAAGGAAATACCCTCACATGAAAACTAGAAAGAAGCTTTCTGAGAAAATACATTGTGATTCGTTAATTCTTCTCACAGAGTTACATGATTCTTTTCATGGATCAGTTTGCTATCACTGCTTTTGGGGAATCTGAGAAGGGATATTTGGGATCACATTGAAGCCTATGGTGACAAAGGACACATCCTCATATAAAAAGTAGAAAGAAGCAATCTGAGAAAGTTCTTTAAGATGAGTGAATTCATCTCACAGATTTACATCTTTCCTTTCATGGGGCAGTGTGCTAGTACAATGTTCATGAAATCTGCAAAGGGATATACGGGATGGAATGAAAATGCGTAGTGGAAAAGGAAATATCCTCTTAGAATAACCAAAAAAGAAGCTTTCTGATAAACTGCTTTGTGATGTTTGAATTCATCTAACAGAGTTACACCATTCTTTTCATTGAGCAGTTTGACAGCACTGTTTTCGTGGAAATTGCAATAGGAAACTTGGGAGTGCATTGAAGCCTATGGTGACAAAGGAAATATCCTCAAATAAAAACTAAAATGAAGCATTCTGAGAAAGTTATTTTTGATGACTGAATTAATCTCACAGAGTTACAACTTTCTTTTCATGGAGCAGTCTGGTAACACTGTTTTCATGGAATCTGAAAAGGGATATTTTGGATCACATTGAAGTCTATAGTGACAAAGGAATAGTCCTCAGATAAAATCTAGAAAGAAGTTTTCACAGAGACTGCTGTGTAGGGTGTTAATTCATTTCACACAGTTATATGACGCTTTTCATGGATCAGTTTGGTAGCACTGTTTGTGAGGAATCTGAGAAAGGATATTTTGGATCACATTGAAACCTATGGTGACAAAGGAAATATCTTCAAATAACAACTAGAATGAAGTATTTTGAGAAAGTTCTTTGTGATGTGTGAATTCACCTCACAGAGATACACCACTCATTTCATGGAGAAGTTTGATAGCTCTGGTTTCATGGATTCTGCAATAGGATATTCAATAGCACTTTGAGCCTAGGTTGACAAAGAAAATATCCTCGGATAAAAATCTAAAAGAAGTTTTCTGAGAACCTGCTTTGTGATGTGTTAATTCATCTCAAGGAGTTACATGATTATTTTCAAGGATCAGTTTGCTATCACAGTTTTTGGGAATATGAGAAGGGATATTTTGGATTGCATGGAAGACTATGGTGACTAAGGAAATATCCTCAGAAAAAAACTATAAAGAAGCTTTCTGACAGAGTTCCTTGTTACGTGTGAATTCATCTTATAGAGGTACACCTTTGTATTCATGGAGCAGTTTGCTGACACTCTTTTTGTGGAATCTACAAAGGGCTATTTGGGTGCACTTTGAGGACTGCGGTGATAAAGGTAATAGCCTCAGATAAAAATTAGAAAGAAGCTTTCTGAGAAACTGCTTTGTGATATGTGAATTCATCTCACAGAGGTACACCATTCTTTTCATTGAGTGGATTGATAACATTGTTTTCATGGAATCTGGAATAGGATATTTCAGAGCACTTTGACGCCTATGGTGACAAAGGAAATATCCTGAGATAAAAACCAAAAAGAAGCTTTCTGAGAAACTGCCTTGTCGTGTGTCAATTCATCACACAGAGTTACATGGTACTTTTCATTGAGTAGTGTGCATACACTGTTTACTTGGAATCTACAATGGGATATTTCAGAGTGTGTAGGAACTTATTATGAAAAAGTAAATATCCTCAGAAAAAAAACGATAAAGAAGCTTTCTGACAGAGATCCTTGTTACGTGTGAATTCATCTCATAGAGGTACTCCTTTGTATTCATGGAGCAGTTTGCTGACACTCTTTTTGTGGAATCTACAAAGTGATATTTGGGTGCGCTTTGAGGACTGTGGTGATAAAGGTAATAGCCTCAGATAAAAATTAGAAAGAAGCTTTCTGAGAAACTGCTTTGTGATGTGTTAATTCATCTCACAGAGGTACACCATTCTTTTCATTGAGCGGATTGATAATACTGCTTTCATGGAATCTGGTATAGGATATTTCAGAGCACTTTGACGCCTATGGTGACAAAGGAAATATCCTGAGATAAAAACCAAAAAGAAGCTTTCTGAGAAACTGCCTTGTGATGTGTCAATTTATCACACAGAGTTACATGGTACTTTTCATTGAGTAGTGTGCATACACTGTTTACTTGGAATCTACAATGGGATACTTCAGAGTGCGTAGGAACTTATTGTGAAAAAGTAAATATCCTCAGAAAAAAATGAGAATGAAACATTGTGAGAAACTGCTTTGTGATTTTGGAATTCGTCTCAGAGAGTTGCATGATTCTTTTCATGGATCAGCTTGATAGCACTGTTTTCGTGGAATTTTCAAAGGTATATCTGGGAGCTCATTGAGGCCTATGGTGAAAAAGGTAGTATCCTCAGATAAACACTACAAAGGAGCTTTCTGAGAAACTGCTTTGTTTTGGTGAATTCTTCTCACAGAGTTTCACCATTATTTTCTTTGAGACGTTTGATTACACTGTTTTCATGGAGTCTGCAATAGGATATTTGGGACTGTATTGAAGCCTACGGTGACAGAGGAAATATCCTCATAGAAAAACAAAAAAAGAAGCTTTTGAAGAAACTACTTTGTGATGTGTGAATTCAACTGACAGCATTACACTGTTTTTTTCATGGAGCAGTTTGCTAAAACTGTTTTCTGGGAATCTACAATGGGATATTTAGGAGTGCATTGAAGGTTATTGTGAAAAAGTAAATATCCTCAGACAAAAACTAGAAAGAAACATTCTGGGAAATTGCTTTGTGATTTGTGAATTCATTGCACAGAGTTACATGATTCTTTTCATGGATCAGTTTGATAGCACTGTTTTTACAGAAGCTGAGAAGGGATATTATGGATCACACTGAAGCCTATGGTGACAAAGGAAATATCTTCAGATAAAAACTAGAGAGAAGTTTCTGAGAAAGTTCCTTGTGATGTGTGAATTCATGTCAAAGAGTTACACCTTTCTTTTCGTGGAACAGTTTGCTAACACTGTTTTCATGGAAATTGCAAAGGGATATTTGGGAGTGCATTGAGGCCTACAGTGAAAAAGGAAATATCCTCATAGAAAAACTAGAAAGAAGCTTTCTGAGAATCAGCTTTGTGATGGTTGATTTCAATGCAGAGTTACACTTTTGTTTACCTGGAGAAGTTTGCTAACAGTGATTTCTTGGAACCTGGAATGGGATATTTTGGAGTGCACTGAAGCTTAAGGTGACAAAGTAAATATCCTCACATAAAACTAGAAAGAAATTTTCTGATAAATCGCTTTGTGATATGTTAATTCATTGCAGAGTGTTACATGATTGTTTTCATGGATCAGTTTGTTAGTGCTGCCATTGGGGAATCTGATAAGGGATATTTGCATTTTGAAGTCGATGGTGACTAAGGACATATCATCAGGAAAACCTAGAAATAAGTTATCTGAGAAAGTTCTTTGTGATGTGTGAATTCATTTTACAGAGTTACACCTTTCGTTTGATGGGGCAGCTTGCTATTACAGTTTTCGTGGAATCTGCAAAGGGATACTTGGGAGCGCATTGAGGCCTATGGTGAAAAAGGAAATAACACCAGATAAAAACTAGAAAGAGACTTTCTGAGAAACTGCTTTGTGATGCGTGATTTCATCTCACAGAGTTACACCACGCTTTTCTATGAGCCATTTGATAACACTCTATCCACAGAGACTGCAATAGGATATTAGGATATTTGTTTTCATGGATCAGTTTGGTAGTGCTGTTATTGGGGAATCTGAGAAGGGATATTTTGGATTGCATTGAAGCCTATGGTGACAATGGAAGTATCCTCAGACAAAAACTAGAAAGAAGCTTTATGAGAAACGACTAAGGGATGTGTGAATTCATCTCACAGAGTTACACTATTGTTTTCATTGAGTGGTCTCCTAACACTGTTTTCTTGGAATCTGCCATGGGGTATTTCGCAGCGCATTGACCATTTTGCTGACATAGGAAATATCCTCAGACAAAAACTAGAAAGAAGCTTTCTGAGGAACATCTTTGTGATTTCTGAATTCTTCTCACAGAGTTACACATTTCTATTCTTGGAACAGTTTGGTAGCCATGTTTTTGGGGGAATCTGAGAATGGATAGTTTGGATCACGTTGAAACCTATGGTGTCAAAGGAAATATCATCAGACTAAGACTAGAAAGAAGCTTTCAGAGAAACTTTTTAGTGATGTGTGAATTTATCTCACAGAGTTACACTTTTCTTTTCATGGGGCAGTTTGCTAACACTCTTTTCGTGAAATCTGCAAACGGATATTTAGGAGCTCACTAAGGCCTATGGTGAAAAAGAAAATATCCTCAGATTTTAACCAGAAAGAGCTTTCTGAGAAAGATCTTAGTGACGTATGTATTCGTCTCACAGAGTTACATTGTTGTTTTCATTGAACAGTTTGCTAACACTGTTTTCAAGGAATCTGCAAGGGGATACATTAAAGTGCAATGAAGCTTATGTTGACAAAGGAAATACATTCGTATAAAAACTAGAAAGAAGCTTTCTGAAAAACAGTTTTGTGATGTGTTCATTCATCTCCCAGAGTTACTCAATTCTTTCAAGGAGCAGTATGGTAGCACTGTTTTTGGCGGGTCTGAGAGATATTTTGGATTGCATCAAACCTATGGTAACAAAGGAAATATCCCCAGATAAAAACAAGAAACAAACTTTCTGAGAAAGTTCTTTGTGATGCGTGAATTCATCTCAGAGAGGTACTACTTTCGTTTCATGGAGAAGTTTGTGTACACTGTTTTTGTGGAATCTGCAAAGAGATACTAGGGAGCACTTTGAGGCCTATGTTGACAAAGGATAGATCCTCATATAAAAAGTAGAAAGAAGCTGTCCGAGAAACTGCTTTTTGATTTGTGAATTCATCTGATAGAGTTACACCATTCTTTTCATTGAGCAGGTTGCTAACAGTGTTTTCATGGAACTGGCACATTGATATTTGGGACCGCAATGAAGCCTATAGTGAAAAACAGATTATCCTCAGAATAAAACTAGAAAAAAGTTTTCTGAGAAACTGCTTTGTGATGTGCAAATTCATCTCACAGATTTACACTCTACTTTTCATTGAGTAGTTTGTTAACATGGCTTTCTTGGAATCTGCAGTGGGCAATTTTGGAGCGCATTGAAGATTATTGTGACAAAGCAAGTATTCTGAAATAAAAACTAGAAAGATGCTGTCTGAGAAACTGCTTTGTGGAGTGTTAACTAATCTCATGGAGTTTCATGATTCTTTTCATGGATCAGTTTGGCAGCACTGTTTTTGGGGAATCTGAGAAGGTATATTTTGGATCACATTGAAGTCTATTGTGGCAAAGGAAATATCCTTAGGTAAAAACTAGATAGAAGCTTTCTGAGAAATTGATTTGTGATTTTTGAATTCATCTCACAGAGTTACATGATTGTTTTTATGGATCAGTTTGGTGGTGCTGTTTATGGGGAATCTGAGAAGGGATATTTAGGATTGCATTGAAGCCAATGGTGACAAAGGGAATATCCTCAGATAAAAACTAGAAGGAAACCTTCTGAGAAAGTTCTTTGTGATGTGTGATTTCATCTCTCAGAGTTACACCTTTCGTTTCATGGAGCAGTGTGCTAGCACTGTTTTCATGGAATTTGCAAAGGGACATTTGGGAGCACATTGAGGCCAGTGGTGAAAATGTGAGTATATCAGATAAAAACCAGAAAGAAGCTTTCTGAGAAACTGCTTCGTGATGTGATATCATCTCACAGAGTTTCACCGTTCTTTTCATTGAGCAGTGTGCTAACACTGTTTGGGAATCTCCAAAGGGATATTTTGGAGCACTTTGAAGTCTATGGCAAGAAAAGAAAATATCCTCACATAAAAACTGGAAAGCTCTGAGAAACTACTTTGTTATGTGAATTTTTCTCAAAGCGTTACAACATTCTTTTCATTCAGCATTTTGCTAACTCTGATCTCATAGAGTACACAATAGGATATTTTGGAACTCATTGAAGCACATGGCGAAAAAGAAAATATCCTAAGACAAAACTAGAAAGAAACCTTCTCAGAAACTGCTTTCTAATTTGTGAATTCATCTCACAGATTTACAATTTCCTTTCGTGGAGGAGTTTGTTAGCACTGCTTTTGGGGAATCTGAGAAGGAATGTTTTGGATCACATTGAAGCCTATGATGACAAAGCAAAAACTCAGATAAAACTGGACAGAAGCTTTCTGAGAAACTGCTTTGTGATGTGTGGATTCATCTCACCTTTCTTTTCATGGATCAGTTTGCTGGCACTGTATTCGTGGAATCTGCAAAGGTATATTTGGGAGCACATTGCGACCTAATGTGAAATAGGAAATAGCCTCAGATAAAAACTAGAAAGAAGCTTTCTGAGAAACTGCTTTGTAATGTGTGAATTCAACTCACAGATTTACACTGTTCTTTTCATTGAGCAGTTTGCAACCATGGTATTCTTGGAATCTGCAATACCATATTTCGGAGAGCATTGAAGCTTATTTTCACAAAGGAAATATCCTTAGAAAAAAACAGAAAGAAGCTTTGTGTGAAACCACTTTGTGGTGTGTTAATTCATCTTACAGAGTTACATTATTCTTTTCATGGATGATTGTGGTAGCACTGTTTTTGAGGAATCTGAGAAGGGATATTTTGGATTGCATTGAAGCCTATGGTGTCAAGGCTAATATCCACACAAAAAAACTAGAAAGAAGCATTCTGAGAAACTGCTTTGTGATGTGCTAACTCATCTCACAGAGTTCACGATTCTTTTCATGGAGCAGTTTGGTAGCACTGTTTTGGGGGAATCTTAGAAGAGATACTTTGGATCACATTGAAGTCTATCGTGACTAAGGAATTATCCTTAGATAATTACAAGAAAGAAGCTTTCTGAGAAACTTGTTTCTGATTTGTTAATTCACCTCATAGAGGTACAACCTTCTTTTCATGGAGCAGTTTTCCAGCACTGATTTTTGGCGAATTTGAGAAGGGATATTTTGAATTGCATTGATGCGTGTGGTGACAAAGGAAATACTCTCAGATAATAAATAGAAAGAAGCTTTCTGAGAAACCGTTTTGTGATGTGTGAATACATTACACAGAGTTACACTGTTCTTTTCATAAAGCAGTTTGCTAACAGTTTTCTTGGAATCTGCAATGGGATATTTCAGAGCACCTTGAAGCTTATGGTGACAATGGAAATATTCTCATGTAAAAAGTAGAAAGAAGCATTCTGAGAAACAGCTTTGTGATGTGCTAATTCATCTCTCAGAGTTGCAGGATTCTTTTCATTTAGCAGTTTGGTTGCACTGTTTTTGGGGAATCTGAGAAGGGATATTGGCATCACATTGAAGCCTATGCTTTCAAAGGTGTAACTCTGTGACATGAAAAAACACATCACAAAGAACTTTCTCAGAAAGATTCTTTCTAGTTTTTATCTGAGGATATTTCCTTTGTCACCATAAGCTTCAATGTGATCCAAAACATCCCTTCTCAAACCCCCCAAAAACAGTGCTACCAAGCTGATCCATTAAAAGAATCGTGTATCTCTGTGAGATTAGTTTACAAATCACAATGCAGTTTCTCAAAAAAATTATTTCTAGTTTTTATATGAGGGTATTTCCATTTTCATCATATGCTTCAATGTGCTCTGAAATATCCCAATGAAAATTCCAAAAAAACAGTGATGGTGAACTGATCAATGAAAAGAAGAGTGTAACTCTGTGAGGTGAATTCAAACATCATAAAGCAGTTTCTTAGAAAGCTTCTTACTAATTTTTATATGAGAATGTTTCCTTTTTCACCATAGGCCTCATTGCACTCCCAAATGTCCCTTTGCAGATTCCTTGAAAACTGTTAGCAACCTGCTCCATGAAAGGAAAGGTGCAGCTCTGTTAGATGAATTCACACATCACAAAGAACTTTCTCAGAAAGCTTCTTTCTAGTTTTTATCTAAGGATGTTTCCTTCATCACCATTGGCTTCAATGTGATCCAAAATATCCTTTCTCAGATTCAACAAAAACAGTGCTACCAAACTGATCCATGAAAGAAATTATGTAACTCTGTGAGACGTATTGACAAAACACAGAGCAGTTTCTCAGAACGCTTCTTTCTAGTTTTTATATGAGGATATTTTCTTTGTCTCTATAAGCTTCAATTTGCTTCAGAATATCAGATTGCAGATTCCAAGAAAACAGTGTAACAAAACTATTCAATGCCAAGAGCTGTGTAACTCTTTGAGATGAATTCACACATCACAAAGCAGTTTCTCAGAAAACTGCTTTCTAGTGTTTATCTGAGATTATTTCCTTTTTCACGATAGGCTTCAATGCGTTCCAAAATATTCCTTCTCAGATTCCTCAAAAATAGTGGTACCAAACTCTTCCACGGAGAAATAGTGTAACTCTGTGAGATTAATTAAAAAAAACAAAGCAGTTTCTCAGGAAGCTTCCTTTTGGTTTTTATCTGAGGATATTTCCTTTGTCACCATAGGCTACAATGGGATCCAAAACATCCTTTTGCGGATACCACGAAAACAGTGTAAGGAAAATGCTCCGTGAAAATCACAATGTATCTCTATGAGATGAATTCACACATCACAAAGCAGTTTCTCAGGAAGCTTCCTTTTGGTTTTTATCTGAAGATACTTCCCTTTTCACCAGAGACCTTAAGGCGATTGAAAATATCCCTTTGCAGATTCCATGAAAGCAGTGTTAGTAAACTGCTCAATGAAAAGAACAAAGTAACTCTGTGAGTTGAATTGACACGTCACAAAGAACATTCTCAGAAACGTTTTTTCTAGTTTTTATCTGTGGATATTTCCTTTGCCACCATAGGCTTCAGTGCGATCCAAAATATCCCTTCTCAGATTCCCCAAAAACGGTGCTACCCAACTGATCCATCAGAAGAATCATGTAATACTGTGAGGTTAATTAGCATATAACACAGCAGTTTCTCAGAAAGCTTATTTTTGGTTTTTATCTGAGAATATTTCCTTTGTGAACATAGACTTCATTGTGCTTCCAAAAATCCCTTTTCAGAATTCACAAAAACAGTGTTAGCAAACTTCTCAATGAAAAGAAGGGTGTAGCTGTGTGATATGAATTCATACATCACAAAGGAGTTTCTCAGAAAGATTCTTTCTAATTTTTATTTGAGGATATTTTGTTTTTCACTATAGTCCGCAATGCTCTCCCAAATATCCCCTTTCACATTCCATGAAAACAATGTTAGCAAAATGCTCCATGAAAAGAAAGGTGTAACTCTGTGAGTGGAATTCACACATCACAAAGAACTTTCGCAGAAACCTACTTTCGAGTTTTTATCTGACGGTATTTCCTTTGTCGACTTACAGTTCAATGCGGTCCAGAATATCCCTTCTCAGATTCACCAAAAACAGTGCTACCAAACTGCTCCAAGAAAAGAATCATGTAACTGTGTGAGATGAATTATCACATCAGAAAGAGGTTCTCAGAAAGCTTCTTTCTAGTTTTTATATGAGAATATATCCTTTGTCACCATAAGCTTCAATGCGCTCCAAAATGTCAGATTGCAGATTCCAAGACAACAGTGTAAGCAGACTGCTCAATGCAAAAACGAGTGTAACTCTGTTAGCTGAATTCACAGATCACAACGCAGTTTCTCTGAAATCTTATTTCTAATTTTTATCTGTGGATATTTCCTTTTCCACCATTGGCCTCAATGCATTCCCTTTACAAATTCCATGAAAACACTGTTAGCAAATTCCTCTATTTAAAGAATCGTGTAACTCTGTGAGATAAATTTTCGCATAATAAAAAAGTTTCTCAGAAAGCTACTTTCTGGTTTTTCTCTGAGGATGTTTCCTTTGCTACCCTAGGCTTCAATGCAATCCAAAATATGCCTTCTCAGATTCCCCAAAAACACTGCTACCAAACTGCTCCATGAATAGTATGGTGTAGATCAGTGCAATGAATTCACACATCACAAAGCTGTTTTTCAGAAAACTTCTTTCTAGTTTTTATCTGAGGATATTTCTTTTTTCATCATTTGCCTCAAGTCACTAGAGAAAATCCCATGGCACATTCCACAAAAAAAGTGTTAGGAACCTTCTCAATGAAAAGAACGGTATCACTCTGTGAGATGAATTCACACATCACAAAGAGGTTTCTTTGAAAGTTTCTTTCTAGATTTTATCTGAGGATATTTCCTTTTATACCATAGGCATCAATATGATACAAAAGATCTTTTCTCAGATTCCCTAAAAACAGTGCTACCAAACTGCTACATGAAAAGAAAGGTGTAACTCTGTGAAATGAACTCACAAATCACAAAACAGATTCTCAGAAAGGTTCTTTCTAGTTTTTGTCTGAGGATATTTCCTTTTTCACCATTTGCCTCCAGGCTCCAGTGAGTATCCCTTTTCAGATTCCATGAAAACAGTGTTAGCAAACAGCTCCATGAAAACTAAGGTGTAAATCAGTGAGATGAATTCACAGATCACAAATCGTTTACTCAGAAACGTTCTTTTTGGTTTATGTCTGAGGATATTTCTTTGTTACCATAAGCTTCAATGTACTCTGAAATAACCCATTGCAGATTCCAACAAAACAGTGTTAGCAAACTGCTCAATGAAATAAACTGTGTAACTCTGTGAGATGAATTCACATATCACAAAACAGTTTCTCATAAAGCTTCTTTCTAGTTTTTATCTAAGATATTTAATTTGTCATCATAGGCTTCAATGCGATCCTAAATATCCCTTCTCAGATTCCCCAAAAGCAGTGCTACCAAATTGCTCCATGAAGAGTATCGTGTAACTCTGTGAGAAGAATTCACAAATCACAAAGTGGTTTCTCAGAAACCTTCTTTCTAGTTTTTATGTGAGGATATTTCCTTTGTCACCATGAGCGTCAATGCACTCCGAAATATCCCATTGCAGATTCAAGAAAGCAGTTTTAGCAAACTTCTCAAAGAAAACAACAGTGTAACTGTGTCAGATGAACTGACACATCACAAAGTAGTTTCTCAGAACACTTCCTTTTGGATTTTATCTGAGGATATTTTCTTTCACACCATAGGCTTCCATGCACTCCAATACAGAACTTTGCAGATTCCACGAAAACAGTGCTTGCGAACTGCTCCATGAAAAGAATGGTGGAACTCTCTGAGATGAATTCAATCATCACAATGCAGTTTCTCAGAAATAATTTTTCTACCTTTTATCTGAGGATATTTCCTTTTTCACTCTATGCTTCTGTGCACTACTGAATATCCCTTTGCAAATTACATGAAAAGAGTGTTAGAAAACTGCTCCATGAAAAGAAAGGTGTAACTATGTGAGATGAATTTACATATCACAATACTGTTTCTCACAAACCTTCTTTCTAGTTTTATCTGAGAATATTACCATTTTCACCATATTCCTCAAGTTGCTCTCGAATATCCCATTGCAGAATAATCGAAAAAACGGTCAGAAAACTTCTCATGAAAAGAACGGTGTGACTCTATGAGGTGAATTCACGTATCACAAAGCCATTTCACAGAAAGCTTCCTTTTGGCTTTTATCTGAGGATAATTCTTTGTCACCATAGGCTTCAATGCGCTCCCAAATATCCTACTGCAGACTCCACGAAAACAGTGTTATCAAACTGCTCATTGAAAAGAATGGTGTAACTATCAGATGATTTCACACATCACAAAGCAGTTTCTCAGAAAACTTCTTTCTAGTTTTTGTCTGAGCCTATGTCCTTTATCATCATAGGCCTCAATGGGCTCGTGAATATCCCTTTGCAAATTTCAGTGAAACAGTGTTAGCAAACTCCTCCACGAAAAGAAAGGTGTAATTCTGTAAGATGAATTCACACATCACAAAGCAGTTTCTCAGAAAGCTTCTTTTTGTTTTTTCTCTGAGGATATTTACTTGGTCACCATAGGCTTCAATGTGCTCCAAAATATCCTATTTCAGATTCCATGAAAACAGTGTTATCAAATTGATCAATGAAAACAATAATGTATCTCGGTGAGATGAATTCACCTATCTGAAGTTAGTTTCTCAGAAAGCTTCTTTCCAGTTTTTATCTGAGGCTATTTCCTTTCACACCATAGGCTTCCATATGCTCCCATACATCACTTTGCAGATTCCACGAAAACAGTGTTTGCAAACTTCTCCATGAAAAGAAAGGTGGAACTCTGTGAGATGAATTCACACATCACAAAGAAATTCTTAGAAAGCTTCTTCCTTGTTTTCTTCAGAAGATATTTCCTTTGTCACCATAGGCTTCAGTGTGATCCAAAATATCTGTTCTCAAATTCCCCCAAATCAGTGCTACCAAATGCTCCATGAAAACAATGGTGTAACTCTGTGAGATGAATTCACACATCAGAAGCAGTTTCTCAGAAAGCTTCTTTGTAGTTTTTATCTGAGGAGATTTCGCTTTCCACCTTAGGCTTCAATGTGCCCCGTAGAGTCCCAACTCAGATTCCACGAAGAAAGTGTTAGCAAACTTCTCAATGAAAAGAATGATGTAAGTCTGTCAGATGAATTCACAAAGCATAAGGAAATTTCTCAAAATTTTCTTTTAGATTTTATGTGAGGATATTTCCTATGTCACCACCGTCTTCAATCTGATCCAAATTATCCCTTCTCAGATTCTCCAAAAACAGTACTACCAAACTGCTTCATGTAAACAACTGTGTCACTCTATGAGATGTATTAACAAATCGCAAAGCAGTTTGTCAGAAAGCATCTTTCTAGTTTTTGTCTGAGGATATTTCCTTTTTCACCATTTGCTTCAATGCACTCATGAATATTCCTTTGCAGATTCAATGAAAATAGTGTTAGCAGACTGTTCCATGGAAAGCAAGGTGTAATTCTATGAGATGGATTCAAACATCATAAAGTAGTTTCTCAGAAAGCTTCTTGTTGGTTGTTGTCTGAGGATATTTCCTTTGCCACCATAGGCTTCAGTGTGCTCTCTGATATTCCTTTTCAGACACCACAAATACAGTGATGCCAAAGTGCTCCCTCAACAGGAATATTTAGCTCTATGAGATAAATGTACACATCACAAAGGAGTTTCTCTGAACACTTCTCTCTAGTTTTTATCTGAGGATATTTCCTTTTTCACCATATTCCTCAAAGCGCTCCCGAATATCCCATTGCAGATTAAATGAAAAAAGTGTTAGCAAACTTCTCAATGAAAAGAACAGTGTTACTCAGTGAGGTGAATTCGTGCATCACAAAGCAGTTTCACTGAAAGCTTCTCTTTGGTTTTATCTGAGCATATTTCCTTTGTCACCATAGGCTTCAATGTGCTCCCAAATATCCTATTGCAGATTCTACTAAAAGGTGTTATCTAACACTTTTCTTTTCATTGAGCAGTTTGATAACACTGTTTTCATGGAATCTGAATTAGGATATTTTGGAGCACATTGAAGCCTATAGTGACAAAGGAAATATCCTCAGATAAAACCAAAAAGAAGCTTTCTGAGACGTTGTTTTGTGATGTGAGAATTCATCTCACAGTGTTACACTGTTCTTTTTATTGAGCAGTTTGCTCACCCTGTATTGTTGAAATCTGCAGTGGGTTAACTTGGAGCATATTGAAGCTTATGCAGACAAAGGAAATATCCTCACACAAAATCTGGAAAGTTTTCTGAGAAACTTCTTTGTGTTTTGTGATTTCATCGCACTGAGTTACATGATTCTTTTCATGGAGTAGTTTGGTAGCACTGCTTTTGGTACATCTGAGAAGGGATATTTTTGATCACATTGTAGCCTGTGGTGACAAAATAAATATTCTCAAATAAAAAGTAGAAAGAATTTTTCTGAGAAAGTTCTTTGTGATGTGTGAATTCATCTCACAGAGTTACACCATTCTTCTCATTGAGCCGTTTGATAACACTCTTTTCGTGGAATATGCATCAGGACATTTCAGAGTGAACTGAAGTGTGTGGTGACAAAGAAAATATCCTTAGATAAAAACCAGAAAGAAGCTTTCTGTGAAACACTGGGTGATGTGAGAATTCATCTCACAGAATTACAATGTTCTTTTCATTCAGCAGTTTGCTAACACTGTTTTCTTGGAATCTGCAATGGGATATTTCAGAGCACATAAAAACTTATGGTTACAAAGGAAATATCCTCATATAAAAAGTGGAAAGACGCATTCTGAGTAACAGTATTGTCGTGTGTTAGTTCATCTCATGGAGTTACATGATTCTTTTCATGTAGCAATATTGTAACACTGTTTTTGGGGAATCTGAGAAGGGATATTTTGGATTGCATTTAAGCCTACAGTGACAATGAAAATATCCTGAGATAGAAATGAAAATGACACTATCCAATAAGCTGCTTTGTGATGTGTGAATTCATCTCACAGGGTTACACGGTTCTTTTCATTCAGCTGTTTGCTCACACTATATTCTTGGAATCAGCAATGGGTTAATTCAGAGCACATTGAAGCTTATGGTGATGAAGGAAATATCCTCAGACAAAAACTAGAAAGAAGCTTTCTGAGAAGCTGCTTTGTGACTTGTGAATTCACCTGACAGAGTTGCACTTTTCTTTTCATGGAGCAGTTTTGTAGCACTATTTTAGGGGGATCTGAGAAGAGATATTTAGCAACACTTCGATGCCTATGGTGACAAAGGAAATAGCCTCAGGAAAAATCTATAAAGAAGCTTTGTGAGGAACTTCTTTGTTTTGTGTGAAATCATCTCACAGTGTTACACCTTTCTGTTGATTGACAAGTTTCGTTGCACTGTTTCTGGGGAATATGAGAAGGGATATTTTGGGTTGCATTCAAGCCTATAGTGACAAAGGAAATATCCTGAGATAAGTAATAGAAAGAAGTTTTCTGAGAAACTGCTATGTGATGTGTGAAATCACCTTACAGAGTTACACCGATATTTTCATTGAGCAGATTGATAACACTGTTTTTATGAAATCTGCAAAGGATATATGGGAGTGCATTGAAGCTTATGGTGACAAACGAAGTATCCTGAGATAAAAACCAAAAAGAAGCGTTACAATAAGCTGCTTTGTGATGTGTGAATTCATCTTACAGAGTTACACTGTTCTTTTCATCTACCAGTTTTCTCACACTGTATTCTTGGAATCTGCAATGGGATATATTGGAGGATATTGAAGCTTATGGTGACAAAGGAAATATCTCAGACAAAAATTCTAAAGAAACTTTCTGAGAAACTGCTTTGTGATTTGTGAATTCATTACACAGAGTTACACGATTCTTTTCATGGAGCAGTTTGGTAGAACTGTTTTTGTCAAATCTGAGAATTGATTTTTTTTTTTTTTTTGAGACGGAGTCTTGCTCTGTCGCCCAGGCTGGAGTGCTGTGGCCGGATCTCAGCTCACTGCAAGCTCCGCCACCTGGGTTCACGCCATTCTCCTGCCTCAGCCTCCCGAGTAGCTGGGACTACAGGCGCCCGCCACCTCGCCCGGCTAATTTTTTATATTTTTTAGTAGAGACGGGGTTTCACCTTGTTAGTCAGGATGGTCTCGATCTCCTGACCTCGTGATCCGCCCGCCTCGGCCTCCCAAAGTGCTGGGATTACAGACTTCAGCCACCGCACCCGGCCACACCTTTCTTTTCATGGAGCAGTTTGCTATCACTGATTTCATGGAATCTGCAAAGTGATATTTGGGAGTGCATTGAAGCCTATAGTGACAAAAGAATTATCCTCAGATAAAAAACAAAAATATTCTTTCTGAGAAACTGCTTTGTGATGTGTGATTTCATCTCACAGAGTTACAGCATTCTTTTCATTGAGAAGTTTAGTAACACCTTGCTTGTTTAATCTGCAATGGGATATTCAGGTGCACATTCAGGAATATAGTGAAAAAGGAAATATTCTCAGATGAAAACTAGAAAGAAGCTTTCTGAGAAAGTTCTTTGTGATGTGTGAATTCATCTCACGGAGCTACAGCTTTCTTCTCATGGAGAAATTTGCTAACACTGTTTTTTTTGAATCTCCAAAGGGATATTTGGGATTTTCTGGAACTCATAGAGGCCTATGGTGAAAAAGGAATATCTTCAGATAAAAACTGGAGAGAAGGTTTTTGAGAACCTTTTGTGAGGTGTGTATTCACCTCATAGAGATAAACCATTTTGCTGATTGAGCAGTTTTTCATCACTGTTTTTGTGGTGTCTGGGAAGCGATATATGGGAGCACATTGAGGCTGATGGTGGAAAAGTAAATATGCAAAGAGAAAACACTAGAAAGTAGCTTTCTATGAAATTTATTTGTAATGGGTGAATTCATCTCCCAGGGATAACTGATTCTTTTCATTGAGCAGTTTGGTAACCCTGTTTCTGTGGTATGTACAAAGGGATATTCGGAGCACAGAGAAGCCTATGGTGAAAAAAGAAATACAGTCCTATAAAAACTAGAATGAAGCTTTCTGAGAGACTCTTTTGTGATGGGCGAATTCATCTCACAGAGATAAAGCTTTCTTTTCACTGAGCAGTTGTTAGCACTCTTTTTGTGGAATATACAAGGGGTATTCGGGAGCAGATAGAGGTCAATGTTGAAAAAGGACTATCTACAGGTAAAAACAGGAGAGAAAGTTTCTGGTTACTCCTTTGTGATGTGTGCATTAATCTCATAGAAGTAAATCTTTCCGTTGGGAGAGCAGTTTGGCATTACTGTTTTTGTGGTGTCTGAGAAGGGATATTCGGGTGTGCATGGAAGCCTATGGTGGAAAAGGAAATATCCTGAGACAAAAACTAGAAAGAAACTTTCTGAGAAATTTCTTAGGGATGGGTGAATTCATCACATAAATTACACGATTGTTTTATTTGAGCAATTTGGTACCACTATTTTCATGGAATCTGCAAAGGGATACTTGGGAGCTCCTAGAGGCCTATGGTGAAAAAAGAAAATAATTTCAGATGAAAACTGGAGATAATCACTTCGAGAAACAGTTTTGTGAAGTGTGTATTCATCTCATAGCGTTTAAAATTTTTTTGATTAAGTATTTCATCATCACTGTTTTTGTGGTATCTGAGAGGAGTTATTTGGGAGTGGATTGAAGCCTATGGTGAAAAAGGAAATATCCTCAGATTTATACTAGAAAGAAGCTTTCTGAGAAACTGATTTTTGATGGGCAAATTCATCTCACAGAGTTAAACTTTTCTTTTCATTGAGCAGATTGGTAACACTGTTTTTGTGGAGTCTGCAAAGGGATATTCGGGAGCGCATAGACACCAATGGCGAAAAAGGAAATATCTTCAGGTAAAAACTGGAGAGAAGCTTTCTGAGAAACTCCTTTGAGGAGTGCATTCATCTCATAGAGCTAAACATTTCCGTTGAGGGAGCACTTTGGCATCACTGTTTTTGTGGTGTCTGAGAAGGGATATTTGGGCACGCATAGAAGCCTATGGTGGAAAAGGAAATATCCTCAGATAAAAACTGGAAAGAAGCATCCTGACAAACTACTTTTTGATGGGTCAATTTATCTCACAGTGTCACATCATTCTTTTCATGAAGCAGTTTGTTAGCACTGTATTTGTGGAATCTGCAGAGGGATATTTGGGACTGTATAAAGGCCTAAGGTAACAAAAGAAAATTCTTCAGGTAAAAACAGGAGAGAAGATTTTGGAGAAACTCCTTTGTGTTGTGTACATTCATCGAACAGAGCTAAACGTTTCTGTTGAGGGAGCACTTTGGCATTACTGTTTTTCTGATGTCTTATAATGTATATTTTGGAGCACATGGAAGCCTATGGTGGAAAAGGAAATATCCTCATATTAAAACTAGAAAGAAGCTTTCTGAGAAACAGATTTGTGACGTGTTAATTCATCTCACAGAGTTACATGGTGCTTTTCATAGGTCAATTTAGTAGCACTGTTTTTCGGGAATCTGAGAAGGGATATTTTTGATCACATTGAAGCCTATGGTGAGAAAGGAAATATCCTAAGATGTAAACAAGAAAGAAGCTTTGTGAGAAACTTCTTGTAATGTGTGAATTCATCTTACATAGTTATACCGTTCTTTTAGTTGAGCAGTTTGCTAACACTGTTTTCGTGGAAACTGCAAAGGGATATATAAGAGCGCATTGAGACCTATGGTGAAAAAGGAAATATCCTAAGATGAAAAGTAGAAAAAATCTTTCTGAGAAACTGCTTTGTGATGTGTGAATTCACCTCACAGAGTTACACTGTTCTTTTCATTTAGCAGTTTGCTAACACTCTTTTCTTGAATTCTACAATGGGATATTTCTGAGCATATTGAAGCTTATGGTGAGAAAGGAAATATCCTCATATAAAAACCAGAAAGAAGCATATTGAGAAACTGCTTTCTGATGTGTTAATGCATCTCACAGAGTTACACAATTCTCTTCATATATCAATTTGGTAGCACTGGTTTTAGGGAATTCGAGAAGAGATATTTTTTATCACATTAAAACCTATGGTGACAAAGGAAATATCCTCAGAAAAAAAAACAAAAAGATGCTGTCTGAGAAACTTCTTTGTGATGTGTGAATTTGTCTCACAGAATTGCACCTTTCTATTCATGGAGGAGTTTCCTAATACTGTTTTTCATGGAATCTGCAAGGGGATATTTGGGAGTGTATTGAGTCCTAGGGAATATCCTCAAATAAAACCTAGAAAGAAGCTTTCTGATAAAGAAGCTTTCTGTGAATTCATCTCACAGTGTTATGTTATTGATTCCATTGAGTAGTTTCCTATCACTCTTTTTGTGGAATCTGCAAAGGGATATTGGGAGTGCATTGAGGCCTATGGTTAAAAAGGAAATATCCTCAGATAAAATTTAGAAAGAAGCATTCTTGGAAACTGCTTTGTGATGTGTGAATTCATCTCACAGAGTTACACTGTTCTATTCATAGGTAACTTTGCTAACACTGTTTTATTGGAATCTCCAATGGGATATTTCGGAGTGCATGGCAGCTTATGCTGTCAAAGAAAATATCCTCATATGGAAACTAGAAAGAAGCATTCTGAGAAATCGTTTTGTAATCTGTCACTTCATCTCAGAGAGTTACACAATTCTTTTCATGGAAAAGATAGGTAGCACTGTTTTTGGGGAATCTGTGAAGGGATATTTTTGATCACATTGAAGACTATGGTGACAAAGAAACATCCTCAGATAAAAGCTAGAAGGAAACTTTATGAGAGAGTTCCTTGTGATGTTTGAATTCATCTCACAGATTTACAAGTTTCTTTTCATGGAATAGTTTCCTAACACCGTCTTCGAGGAATCTGCAAAGGGATATTTGCGAGAGCATTGAGGCCTACAATGAAAAAGGAAATATCCTCAGATAGCAACTAGAAAGAACCATTCTGAGACATTACTTTGCGATATGTGAATTCATCTCACAGAGTTACACTGTTCTTTTCTGGGAAGAGTGTGTTAACACTGTTTACATGGAATCTGCAACAGGATATTTGGGAGTGCATTGAAGCCTATGGTGACAAAGGAAATATCCTCAGATAACAAGTAGAAAAAACCATTCTGAGAAACGACTTTGTGATGTGTGAATTCATCCCACCAAGTTACACATTTCTTTTCATGAAACAGCTTGCTAACATTGTTTTTGTGAACTCTGCATAGGGATGTTTGGGAGTGCTATGTGGCCTATAATGAAAAAGGAAATACCACGAAAAAAAAAAACAAGAAGGAAGCTTTGTGAGAAACTGCTTTGTGATGTGTGAATTTATCTCACATAATCATACCGTTCCTTACATTGAGAAGTTTGATAACACTGTTTTCATGGAATCTTCTATAGTCTATTTGGTAGCACACTGAAGCCTATGGTGACAAAGGAAATATCCTCTGATAAAAACCAAAAAGACGCTTTCTGATCAACTGCTTTGTGATCTGTGAATTCATCTCACAGAGTTATACTTTTCTTTACATGGAGTAGTTTTCTAACATGGTTTTCATGGAATGTGCAAAGGTATATTTGTGAGTGCGTTGAGGCCAAGAGTGAAAAAGGAAATATCCTCAGATAAAAACGAGAAAGAAGCATTCTGAGAAACGAGCTTGTGATGTGTTAATTCACCTTATAGTGTTACACGTTTTTTTTTTAATGGATCATTTGGCAACATTGTTTTTGGAGAATCTGAGAAGGCATATTATGGATTGCATTAAAAGTAGTTTTGGAAAGTATTTGATATTTTGGATCACATTGGAAGTAATATATTTCCTTTGTCTCAGAGGTACAACATTCTTTTCATAGAGCAGCTTGATAACACTGTTTTTGTGGGAAATGCAATGGGATATTTTTGGGAGCTCATTTAAGCATATGGTGACAAAGGAAATATCCTCAGATAAAAAGCAAAAAGAAGATTTCTGGAATACTGCTTTGTGATTTCTGAATTCATCTCATGGAGTTACACTGTTTTTTTCATTGACTACTTCACTAACACTCTTTTGTTGGAATATGCAATGGCATATTTTGGAGAGCATTGAACTTTATGCTGACAAAGGAAATATCCTAACACAAAAAGTAGAAACAAGATTTCTGAGAAACTGCTTTGTGGTGTGTTATTTCATCTCACAAAGTTACACCTTTCTGTTCATGCAGCAGCTTGGTAGCACTGTTTTTGGGGATTCTGTGAAGAGATATTTGGGATTGCATTGAAGCCTATGGTGACAAAGGAAATATCCTGAGATAAAAATTAGAAAGAAGCTTTCTCAGAAACGTATTTGTCTTTGTGAATTCATCACACAGAGTTACACCTTTCTTTCCATGGAACGGTTTGCTAACACTCTTTTCATTGAATCAGCAAAGCGATATTTGGGAGCACATTGAGGTCTATGGTGAAAAAGGAAATATTCTTAGATAAAAAGTAGAAAGATGCTTTCTGAGAAACTGGTTTTTGACGTGTGAATTCATCTCACAGTGTTACACTGTTCTTTCCATGGAGTGGTTTGCTAACACTGTATTCTTTCAACCTGGAATGGGATATTTCAGAGTGCATTGAAGCTTTTGGTGACATAAGAAATATCCTCATAGAAAAAGTAAAAAGAAGCTTTCTGAGAAATGCCTTTGTGGTGTGTTAATTCAACTCACAGAGTTACACGATTTTTTCATGGATAAGTTTGTTAGCACTGTTTTTAGGGAATCTGATAATGGATATTATGGATTGCATTCAAGCCTATCGTGACAAAGGAAACATCCTTAGAAAAAACCTAGAAAGAAACTCTCTGGGAAAGTTCTTTGTGATGTGTGAATTCATCTCACAGAGCTACACTGTCCTTTTCATTGAGAAGTTTGCTAACGCTCTTTTCTTGGAATCTGAAATGGGATATTTCAGGGTGCATTGAAGCTTATGTTGACAAATGAAATATCCTCATATAAAATCTAGAAAGAAGCTATCTAAGAAATCACTTTGTGATGTGTTAATTCATCTCACAGAGTTACACGATTCTTTTCATGGATGAGTTTGGTAGCACTGTTTTTGTGCTGTCTTTGAAGGGATATTTCAGAGTGCATGAACCCGATGGGGTAAAAGGAAATGCCCTGAGATAAAAACTAGATAGAAGCTTCCTGTGAAATTTTTTTGTGATGGGTGAATTCATCACACTGAGTTACACTTTGTTTTCTTTGAGCACATTTTTAGCACTGTTTTTGTGGAATCTGCAAAGTAATATTCGGGAGCTCCTTGAGCCCTATGGAGAAAAAGGAAATAACTTCAGATAAAAACTGGAGAGAAGATTTTTGAGAAATATTTTTGTGATGTGTGTATTCATCTCAAAGAATTTAGCCATTCTGTTGATTGAGCATTCCGGCATCACTGTTTTTGTGGTATCTGAGAAGAGATACATTGGAGCACATTGAAGATTATGGTAAAAAAGGAAGTATCCTTAGATTTAAACTGGAAAGACGCTTTCTGAGAAACTGCTTTGTGATGGGTGAATTCATTTCACAGAGTTACACCTTTCTTTTCTTTGAGCAGTTTGGTAACACTGCTTTGGGGAATCTGCAAAGGGATATTCGAGAGCACATAAAGTCCAATGGCATAAAAGGAAATAACTTCAGGTAAAAACTGGAGAGAAGCTTTCTGAGAAACCCCTTTGTGTTGTGGGTATTCATCTCATGGAGTTAATGTTTCTGTTGAGGGAACACTTTGGCATCCCTCTTTGTGTGGTGTCTGAAAAGGGACGTTTTGGACTTCCTTGAAGCCTATGGTGGAAAAGGAAATAGGCTCGTATAACAACTAGAAAGAAGCTTTCTGATTAACCGCTTTGTGATGTGTTAATTCAAATCAGAGAGTTACATGATTCTTTTCATGAAGTAGCTTGGTGGAAATGTTTTTGGGGAATCTGAGTAGGAATATTTTGGATTTCATTCAAGTCTATGGTGACAAAGGAAATATCCTCTGATAAGAATTAGAAAGAAGCTTTCTGAGAAAATTCTTCATGATGTGTGAATTCATCTGACAGAGTTACACCTTTCTTTTCATAGAGTAGTTTGCTATCACTGTATTCCTGGAATCTGCAAAGGGATATTTGGGAATGCATTTATCCTATAGTGAAAAAGGAAATATCCTCAGATAAAAACTAGAAAGAAGCTTTCTCAGAAACTGGATTGTGATGTGTGAATCCATCTCACAGATTTACACTGTTACTATCCTTGAGCAGTTGGCTAACACCCTTGTCTTGGAATCTGCAATTGGATATTTCAGAGATCATTGAACCTTAGTGTGACAAAGGAAATATCCTCATACAAAAACTAGAAAGGTTTCCAAGCAACTGCTTTGTGATTTGTGAATTCACCTCACCGAGTTACATGATTCCTTTCAAGGAACAGTACTGTAGCAATGTTTGTGGGGAATCTGAGAAGGCATGTTTTCGATCGCATTGAAGCCTATGGTGACAAAGGAAATACCCTGAGATAAAAAGCAGAAATCAGCTTTCTGAGAAGCTTCTTTGTGACGTATGTATTCATCTCACAGTGTAACACTTTCATTCCTGAAGCAGATTGTTCACACTGTTTTCATGGAAGCTGCAAAAGGATATATGGGAGCACTTTGAGGCCTATAGTGAAAAAGGAAATATCTTCAGATAAAAATGAGAAAGAAGATTTCTGAGAAACTGCTTTGTAATGTGTGAATTCATCTCACATAATTACACTGTCATTTTCTTTTAGCAATTTGAAAACACTGTTTTCTTGGAATCTGCAATAGGATATTTAGGAGTGCATTGATGGCTATTGTGATAAAGGAATATCCTCAGATAAAACCAAAAACTATCTTTCTGTGAAACTGCTTTGTGATGTGTCAATTAATCTCACAGAGGTACATTGTTGCTTTCATTGAGAAGTTTGCTAACACATTTTTCCAAGAATCTGCAATGGGATATTCCGGAACACATGGAGAAATATGGTGAAAAAGGAAGTATCCTCAGATAAAAACTAGTAAGAAGCTTACTGAGAAACAGGTTTGTGATTTGTGAATTCATTTCACAGAGTTACACCATTCCCTTCATGGAGCAGTATGGTAGCACTGTTTTTGAGGAATCTGCAAAAGGATATTTGGGAGTGCATTGAAGCCTATGGTAACAAGGAAATATCCTCAGACAAAAACCAAAAAGAAACTCTCTGAGAAACTGCTTTGTGATGTGTGAATTCACCTCACAAATTTACACCTTTTTGTTCGTGGAGTAGTTGATAACACTATTTTCGTGGAATATGCAAAGAGATATTCGTCAGCACATTGAGGCCTATAGGGAAAAAGGAAATATCCTCAGAAAAAACTAGAAAGAAACTTTCTGATAAACTGCTTTGTGATTTGTGAATTTGTCTCACAGAGTTACATGATTCTCTTGATGGAGCAGTTTCGTAGCACTGTTTTTGGGGAATCTGAGAAAGGATATTTTGGATTGCATTAATGTCTATGCAGACAAAGAAAATATAATCAGATAAAAACTAGAAAGAAGATTTCTGAGAAACTTATTTGTGATGCTTGTATTCATCTCACAGAGGAACACGTTTCTTTTCATGTAGCAGTTGTTCACTGTGTTTTCCTGGAATCCACAAAGTGATATTTGGGAGAGAGTTGAGAATTATGATTAAAAAGGAAATATCTTTAGATAAAAAGCAAAAAGAAGGTTTCTGAGAAACTTCTTTGGATGTGTGTATTCATCTCACAGAATAACATCTTTATTTTCATGGAGCAGTTTGCTAAAACTGTTTTCGTGGAATCTACAACAGGATATTTTGTAGGGTATGAAGCCTATGGTGACAAAAGAAATATCCTCAGATAAAAGCCAAAAATAATCTTTCTGAGAAATTGCTTTGTGATTGGTGAAGTCAACTCACAGATTAACAGTGTTCCTTTCAATGATTGGTTTGCTTACACTATTTTCTTGGAATCTGCAATGAGATATTTCAGAATCTATTGAAGTTTATGATGACAAAAGAAATGTCCCAGATAAAAGCTACAAAGAAGTTTTCTGAGAAAGTTCCTTGTAATGTGTGAATTCATCTCAAGGAGTTACACTTTTCCTTTCAAGGAGCAGTTTGCTAATGCTGTTTTCATGGAATCTGTGAAGGGATATTTGGGAGCACGTTGAGGACTATGGTGAAAAAGAAAGTATCCTCAGATAAAAACTAGAAAGAAGCTTTCTGAGAAACAGCTTTGTGATGTATGAATTTACCGCACATAATTATACCATTCTTTTCATGGAACAGTTTTGTAACACGATTTTTGGGGAATCTGGATGGCATTAAAGAGTATGGTGACAAGGGAAATAACCCCAGATAAAAACTAGAAAGAAGTTTTCTGAGAAACTATTTTGTGATGTGTGTATTCGTCTCACACAGTAACAAGTTTCTTTTCGTGGAGCAGTTTGCTAACACTGTTTTCATGCAATCTACAAAGGGATATTTGGGAGTGAGTTCTGGCCAATCACGAAAAAGTAAATATCCTCAGATAAAAACTAGAAAGGAGCTTTCAGAGAAACTGCTTTGTGATGTGTGAATTCAACTCATTGATTTACACAAACCTTTTCATGGAGCATTCGGTATCTCTGTTGTTGGGGAATCTGGGAAGGGATATTTTCAATTGCATTGAAACCTTTGGTTGCAAAGGAAATACCCTCAGATAGGAACTAGAAAAGTTTTCTGAGAAATTTATCTGTGATATGTGAATTCACCTGACACTGTTACACGATCCTTTTCTTTCAGCAGTGTGCTAACACTGTTTTCGTGGAGTCTGCAATAGGATATTTGAGAATGCATTGAAGCCTATGGTGACAAAGCTAATATCCTCACAGAGAAACCGAAAAGAAGACTTCTGAGAAACACCTTTGTGATGTTTGGATTCATCTCACAGATTTACACATTTGTTTTCATGGAGCAGCTTGCTAACACTATTTTCGTGGTATGTGCAAGGGATATTCACAAGTGCTTTGAGGCCTATGGTGAAAAAGAAAATATCCTCAGAAAATAGCTAGAAAGAAACTTTGTGAGAGATGGTTTTGTGATGTGTTAATTCATCTCAGTTACACTTTCCTTTTCATGGATCAGTTTGGTAGCATTCTTTATGGGGAATCTGAGAAGGGATATTTTGGATCACATTGAAGCCTATGGTGACAAAGGAAATATCCTGAGATATAAACTAAAAAGTAGCTTTCTGAGAAATTTCCTTGTGATGTGTGAATTCATCCCACAGAGTTGCAGCTGTCTTTTCATGGAGCAGTGTGCTAACACGGTGTTTGTGGAATCTTCAAAGGGTTATATGGGAGTGATTTTAGACCTCTAGTGAGAAAGGTAATATCCTCAGATAAAAACTAGAAAGAAGCTTTCTGAGTAACTGCTTTGTGATGTGTGAACTCATCTTACAGAATTACACTGTACTTTTAATTAAGCAGTTTGATAACACTGTTTTCATGGAATATGCAATAGGATATTTGGGAGCATGTTGAAGCCTATGGTGAGAAAGGAAATATCCTCAGAAAAAAGCCAAAAGGAAGCGTTCTGAGAAAGTTCTTTGTGATGTGTGAATTCATCTCACTGCGTTAGACCATTCTTTTCATTGACAGGTTTGCTAACACTTCACTCGTGGAATCTGTAATGGGATATTCTGGAGTGCATTGAAGAATGTGGTGAAAAAAAATTCTCAGATAAAAACTAAAAAGAATCTTTCTGAGAAGCAGCTTTGTGATTTGTGAATTCATCTGACAATGGTACACAACTCTTTTCATGCAACATGTTGGTAGCACTGTTTTGGGGGTAACTGATAAGGGATATTTTGGATTGGATGGAAGCGTATGGTGAAAAAGGAAATGTCCTCACATAAAAAGTGGAATGAAGCTCTCTGAGAAACTGCTTTGTGTTGTGTGAATTCATCTCAAAGACTTAGATGATTCCTTTCTTGGAGCAGATTCCTAACATTGCTTTCGTGGAATCTGCCTTAGGCTATTTGGGAGTGGTTTGAAACATATGGTGATAAATGAAATATCAGACAAAAAGCAAAAAGAAGCTTCTGAGAAACTGTTTTGTGATGTGTGAATTCATCTCACACAGTTACACGATTCTTCTCATGGGTCAGTTTGGTAGCACTGTTTTTGGGGAATCTGAGAAGGGATACTTTGGTTCGTATTGAAGCGTATAGTGAAAAATGAAATATCCTCATATAAAAACTATAAAGGAGCTTTCTGAGAAAGTTTTTTGTGATGTGTGTATTCATCTCACGGAGGTACACCTTTCTTTTCATGGAACAGCTTGCTGACACTGTTTTTGGGGAATCTGCAAATGGATATTTTTGAGCGAACTGAGGGCTATGGTGAAAAAGGAAATACCCTCAGACAAAAATTAGAGAGAAACTTTCTGAGAATCTGCTTTATGATGTGTGAATTCATCTTACAGAGTTACACTGCTGTTTTTATTGAGAAGTTTGCTAACAGTGTTTTCTTTGAACCTGCAGTGGGATATTTGGAGTGCATCGAAACTTATGATGACAAAGGAATTATCCTCATATAAAAACTGGAAGGAAACTTTCTGGGAAACTGCATTGTGATGTGTTAACTCAATTCACAGAGTTACACGATTATTATCATAGTTCAGTTTAGTAGCACAGTTTTTGGGGAATCTGAGAAGGGTTATTTTGGATAGCTTTGGAGCCTATAGTGTCAAGGGAAATAACCTCAGATAAAAACTTGAAAGAAGTTTTCTGAGAAAGTTCTTTGAGATGTTTGAATTCATCTCACAAATTTACACCTTTCTTTACATGGAGCAATTTGCTAACACCATGTTCGTGGAATCTGCAAGGGATATTTGGCAGTGCCTTGAGGCCTATAAAAACAAGAAATATCCTCAGATAAAAACTAGAAAAAAAGCTTTCTGAGAAACTGCTTTTTGATGTTTGCATTAATCTTACAGAGACACACCTTTCTTTTCATTGAGCAGGTTGATAACACTGTTTTCATGGAATCTGCAATAGGATATTTGGGACTACATTGAAGCCTATAGTGACAAAGGATAATCCTCAAATAAAAACCAAAAGAAGCTTTCTGTGAAACTGCCTTGGGATGTGTGAATTCACCTCACAGAGTTACACCTTTATTTTCTTGGAGAAGTTTGTCAACACTTTTTTCGTGGAAACTGCATTGGGGTATTCCGTGGCGCATTGAGGATTATGGTGAAAAAGGATATAAACTGAGTGAAAAACTATTAAGAAGCTTTCTGGAAACAGCTTTGAGATGTGTGAATTTACTCTCAGAGTAACACCACAGTTTTTATGGAGTTATTTGGTAGCACTGTTTTTGGGGTTCAGAAGGCATATTTTGAATTGCATTGAAATCTACAGTGAAAAGGAAATATCCTCAGCTTAAAATTAGAAAGAAGCCTTCTGTGAAACTCCTTAGTGGTGTGTGAATTCATTCACAGAGTTAAACTGTTCTTTTCATTGAGCAGTTTGCTAACACTGTTTTCTTGCAATCTGCTACATGATATTCGGATCGCATTGAAGTCTATGTGACATTGGAGCTATCCTCATATAAAAAACAGAAAGAGGCTTTCTGATATACCACTTTGTGATGTGCTAATTCATCTCACAGCATTGCACATGCTTTCCATGAATCAGTTTATTAGCATTGTTTTTGTGGAATCTGAGAGAGATATTTGGATCACATTGAAGCCAATGGTGACAAAGAAAATATCCTCAGATAAAAATTAGAAAGAAGCTTCTGAGAAAGTCCTTTGTGATGTGTGAATTTATCTCACAGAGTTACACCTTTCTGTTCATGGAGCAGTTTGGTAGCACTCTTTTGGGGGAATCTGAGAAGGGATATTTTGGTTAGCAATGAAGTCTCTGGTGACCAAGGAAATATCCTCAGTTAAAAACTAGAAAGAAGTTTTCTGAAAATCTTCTTCATGTTGTGTGAATTCATCTCACAGAGTTACACCATTCTTTTCATGGATAAGTTTTCTAACAGTGTTTTCCTGGAATCTGAAAGGGATATTTAAGAACTCCTTGAGGCCTAAATAGAAAAAGGAAATATCATCAGATAAAAATTAGAAAGAAGCTTTCTGATAAACTCTTTTGTGATGGGTGAATTCATCTCACAGAATTACACTGTTCTTTGCATTGAGCAGTTTGCTTACACTGTTTTCTTGGAATCTGCAATCTGATATTTCAAAGTGCCTTGAAGACTATGGTGACAAAGGAATTATCCTCAGATAATAACTAGAAAGAAGGTTTCTCAGAAACTTCTTCATGGTGAGTGAATTCATCTCACAGAGTTACCCCTTTCTTTTTATGGAGCAGTTTGGTAACATTCTTTTTGTGTAATCTGCAAAAGGATACTTGGGAGCACATGGAGTCCAAAGGTGAAAAAGGAAATATCTTCAGGTAAAAACTGGAGAGAAGCTTTCTCAGAATCTCCTTTCTGATGTGTGCATTCATCTCATAGATCTAAACGTTTCTGTTCTGGGAGCACTTTGGCATCACTGTTTTCATCACTGAAGACCTCATTATTGAAGTCTATGTTGACAAAGGAAATATCCTCAGGTAAAAACCAAAAAGAAGTTTACTGTGAAACTGCTTTGTGATGTGTGAATTCATCTCACAGAGTTACAAAATTCTATTCATTGAGAAATTTGTTAACACTTTTTTCGTTTAATCTGCAATTCAATATTCAGGAGAGCATTGAGGAATATGGTGAAAATGGAAATATCCTCAGATGAAAATCAGAAAGAAGCTTTCTGTGAAACAGCTTTAAGATGTGCAAATTCATCTCACAGTGTTACAACACTTTTCGTGGAGCAGGTTGGTAGCACTGTTTTGGTGGTATCTGAGAATGGATATTTTGGATCGCATTGAATCCTAGGTTGACAAAGCAAATATACTCAGATAAAAAGTAGAATGAAGCTGTCTAAGAAACTTCCTTGTGATGTGTGAATTCATCTCACAGGGTTACACGATTCTTTCCTTGGAGCAGGTTGCTAACACTGTTCTTGTGGAGTCTACAATAAATTGGGGAGCACATTGAAGCCTATGGTGTCAAAGGAAATATTCTCAGACAAAAAACCAAAAAGAAGCTTTCTGAGAAACCGTATTGTGATGTGTTAATTCATCTCACAGATTTACACTGTTGTCATCATGGAGCAGTTGGTGACACTGTTTTCGTGGACTCTGCAAAGGGATATTCGCGAGCTCATTGAGGCCTATGGTGAAAAAGGAAAACCGCTTTGTGATTTGTGAATTCATCTCACAGAGTTACACGATTCTTTTCATGGAGCAGTTTGGTAGAATTGCTTTTGGGGATTCTGACAAGGGATATTTTGGATTGCAGTGAGGCCTATGGTGACAAAGGAAATATCTTCAGATAAAAACTAGAAAGAAGCTTTCTGAAAAAGTTCTTTGTGATGTGTAAATTCATCTCACAGAGTTACACTTTTCTTTTCATGGAGAGGTTTTCTAACACTGTTTTCCTGGAATATGCAAAGGGATATTTGGCAGCGCCTTGAGGCCAATTGGAAAAAGGGAGTATCCTCAGATAAAAACTTGAAAGTAGTGTTCTGAGAAACTGCTTTGTGATGCGTGAATTCATCTCACAGAGTTACACTGTTCTTTGTATTAAGCAGTTTTCTTTCTCTGTTTTTTTTTTTTTAAATCTACAATCCAATATTTCAGAGCACATTGAAGCTTAATGGTGATAAAGGAAATATCCTCATAGAAAGACCAAAAAGAAGCTTTCAGAGAAACTGCTTTGTCATGTGTGAATTCAACGGAGAGAATTACACTGTTCTTTTCATTGAGCAGTTTGCTAATATTGTTTTCTTGGAATCCGCAATGGGATTTTTCAGAGAGCATTGAACCTTGGGGTGACAAAGGAAATATCCTCAGACAAAAACTAGAAAGAAGCTTTCTGAGAAACTGCTTTGTGATTTGTGAATTCATCTCACAGAGTTACACGATGCTTTTCACAGAACAGTTTGGTAGCACTGTATTTGGGGAATCTGAGAAGGGAAATTTGGATCGCATTGAAAAATATGGTGAAAAAGGAAATATCCTCACATAAAAACTAGAAAGAAGCTTTCTGAGAAAGTTCTTTAAGATGTGTGAATTCAACTCTCAGAGTTACACCTTTCTTTTCGTGGAGTAGTTTGCTAAAACTGCTTTCCTGGAATTTGCAAAGGGATATTTGGGAGCGCCTTGAGGCCTTGAGAAGCTTTCTGAGAAAATCCTTTGTGATGTGTGTATATTTCATGGAGCTAAACGTTTCTGTTGAGGGACCACTTTGGCATCACTGTGGTGTCTGAGAAGGGATATTTGGGAGCACATTGAAGCCTATGGTTTAAAAGGAAATACACGCATATAAAAACTAGAAAGAAGCTTTTTTGAGAAAGGGCCATGTGATGGGTGAATTCATCTCACAGTGTTACACCTTTCTTTTCATTGAGCAATTTGATAACACCATTTTTCTGGAATCTGCAAAGGGATATTCGGTAGTCCATAGGGACCAATGGTGAAAAATGAAACATCTTCACATAAAAACTGGAGAGAAACTTTCTGAGAAACCCCTTTGTGATGTGTGTATTCATCCCATAGAGCTAAACGTTTCTGTTGTGGGAGCCCTTTGGCATCACTGTTTTTGTGATGTCTGACAAGGCATATTTGGGAGCACATTGAAGACTGTTTTTAAAAGGAAATATCCATATATAAAAACTAGAAAGAAGCTTTGTGAGAAACAGTTTTATGATGTGTGAATTCATCTCACAGTTACATCATTATTTTCATGGGGCTGTTTGGTAGCACTGGTTTTGGGGAATCTGAGAAGGGATATTGGATCACATTGAATCCTATGATGACAAAGGGAATATTCTCAGAGAAAAACTAGAAAGAAGCATTCTGAAAAACAGCCTTGTGATGTGTGAATTTATCCTACAGAGTTTCACCATTCTTTTCATTGAGCAGTTTGATAACACCGTTTTCATATAATCTGCAATAGGATATTTCAGAGTGCATTGAAGCCTATGGTGACAAAGGAAATATCCACAGATAAAAGTCCAAAAAGAAGCTTTCTGAGACACTGCTTTGTGATTTGTGAATTCATATCACAGAGTTGTACCTTTCTTTTCATGTAGCAGTGTGCTAACACTGTTTTTTTTGTTTGTTTGACACTGTTTTTTTTGTTTGTTTGTTTGTTTTTTTTTTTGGAATCTGCAAATGGGTATTTGTGAGCGCTTTGAGGCCAATGGTGAAAAAGAGGTACCCGAACATAAAAATTAGAAAGAAGCTTTCTCTGAAACTGCTGTCTGATGTGTAAATTCACCTCACGGATTTACACTCTTCTTTTCATTGAGCAGTTTGCTAGCACTGTTTTCTTGAAATCTGCAATGAGATATCTAGGAGCGCATTGAAGCTTATGGTGATAAAGGAAATATCCTCCTATAAAAACTAGAAAGAAGCTCTCTAAGAAAACGCTTTTCATGTGTTAATTCATCTCACAGAGTTGCACAATCGTTTTCATGGACCAGTTTGGTAACATTGTTTTTGAGGAATCTGAGAAGGGATATTTTGGATTGCATTGAAGCCTTTGGTGACCAAGGAAATATAATCAGATAAAAATTAGAGAGACGCCTTCTGAGAAAGTTCTTTGCGATGTGTGAGTTCATCACACTGAGTTACACCTTTCTTTTCCTGGAGCAGTTTGCTAAAACTGCTTTCCTGGAATTTGCAAATGGATATTTGGGAGCGCCTTGAGGCCTATGGTGAAAAAAGAAACATCCTCAGATGAAAACTAGAAAGAAGCTTTATGAGAAACTGCTTTGTGATGGATGAATTCATCTGACAGAGTTACACATTTCTATTCATTGAGCAGTTTGGTAGCACTGTTTTTGAGGAATCTGCAAAGGGATATTCATGAGCTCATAGAGGCTGCTGTTGAAAATGGAAATATCTTCAGATAAAAACTGGTGAGAAGGTTGTGAGAAACAGTTTTGTGATGTGTTTATTCACCTCAGAGAGAGAAAACATTTTGTTGATTGAGAACTTTGGCATCACTGGTTTTCTGATGTCTGAGAGGGGATATTTGAAATGCATTGAGGCTGATGATGGAAACGTATATATGCTGCACAGATGAAAGCTAGAAAGGAGCTTTCTCAGAAATTTCTTTGTGATGCATGAATTATTCTCCCAGAGGTAAATCATACTTTTCATTGAGCAGTTTGTTATCCCTGATTTTGTGGAATCTACAAGGGGATATTCAGAGCACAGAGAAGCCTACGGTGAAAAAGGAAATACCCTCAGACAAAAACTAGAAAGAAAAACTGTTTGCTAACAGTTTTCATGGAATCTGTACAGGGATGTTTGGAAGCTTTCTGACAGGCAGTTTTGAGTTGGGTGCATTCATCTCACAGAGTGAAATCTTTCTTCTCATTGAGCAATTTGTTAACACTGATTATATTCATTGAGGCCTATAGTGAAAAGGAGACTATCCTCACATAAAAACTAGACAGAAGCTTTCTGAGAAAGTTGTCCATAATGTGTGAATTCATCTCACAGATGTACACATTTACTTTCATGGAACAGTGTGCTAACAGTGTTTTTGTGGAATCTGCAAAGGGATATGGTGGAATGCTTTGAGGCCTATGGTGATAAAGGAAATAACCTCAGATAAAAACTAGAAGGAAGCTTTCTGAGGAACAGCTTTGTGTTGTGTGAATTCATTCCACAGAGTTACACCGTTCTTTTCATGGAGAAGTGTGATAACACTGATTTCGTGGAATCTGCAATCGGATATTTCAGAGCACATTGAAGCCTATGGTGACAAAAGAAATATCCTCAGAGAAAAACTAGAAAGAAGCTTTCTGAGACAACGTTTTGTTACGTGTTACTTCATCTAACAGAGTTACATGACTCTTTTCATGGATCAGTTTGGTAGCATTGTTTTTGGGGTATCTGAGAAGGGATATATTGGATCGCATTGAAGCCTATGGTGACAAAGGAAATATCCTCAGTTAAAAATTATAAGGAAGGTGTCTGAGAAAGTTATTTGTGATGTGTGAATTCTTCTCACAGAGTTACATCTTTCTTTACATGGAGTAGTTTGCAAACACTCTGTTTCTGGAATCTGCAAAGGATATTTGGGGACGCTTTGAGGACTTGGTGATAAAGCAAATATCCTCAGATAAAATCGATAGAGAAGTTTTCCGAGTAACTGGTTTATGCTGTGTTAATTCATCTCACAGAGTTACATGATACCTTCATTGATCAGTTTAGTAGCACGGATTTTCAGGGATCTGAGAAGGAATATTTTAGATCGCATTGAAGCATATGGTTACAAAGGAAATATCCTCAGATAAAAATTAGAAAGAGGCTTTCTGAAAAAGTTCTTTGTGATGTGTGAAATCATGACATGGAGTTACACCTTTCTTTTTATGGAGCATCTTGATGACTTTTTTTCATGGAATCCGCAAAGGTATATTTGGGAGTGTATTGAGGAGTATAGTGAAAAGGGAAATACCCTTAGATAAAAACTAGAAAGAAGCTTTCTGAGAAACTGTTTGTGATATGTGAATTCACCTAACAGAGTTACACTGATCTTTTCATTGAGAAGTTTGCTAGCACTGTTTTCTTGGAATCTACAATGGGATATTTCGGAGGGTATTGTAGCTTAGGTTGACAAAGGAAATATCCTCATAAGAAAAATAGAAAGAGGCATTCACAGAAACAGCTTTGTGATGTGCTAATTCATCTCACGGAGTTAGCAATTCGTTTCATGGAGCAGTTTTGGTAGCACTGTTTTTGGGGAATCTGAGAAGGAATCTTTTGTATCACATTGATGTCTATGGTGACTAAGGATATATCCTCAGATAAAAACTAGCAAGAAGATTTCTGAGAAACTTGTTTCTGATGTGTGAATTCACCTCAGAGAGGTATAACTTTCTTTTTATGGAGCAGTTTTCCAACACTGTTTTTGGGGAATCTGAGAAGGGATATTTTGAATTGAATTGAAGCATATGGTGACAAAGCAAATATCTTCAGATAATGATTAGAGAGAAGCTTTCTGAGAAACTGTTTTGTGATTTGAATTCATCTCACAGAGTTACACTGTTCTTTTCATTGAGCAGTTTGCTAATACTGCTTTCTTGGAATCTACAATTGGATATTTTGGAGTGCATTGAAGCTTATGGTGACAGGGAAATAACCTCATATAAAAACGAGAAAGAAGCTTTCTGCGAAGCTGATTTATGATTTGTGAATTCATCTTACAGAGTGACACATTACTTCACATGGAGCATCTTGCTAGCACTCTTTTCATGAAATCTGCAAAGATATATTTGGGAGCCCATTGAGGCGTATAGTGAAAAGTGAAATATCCTCAGATAAGTACTAGAAAGGAGCTTTCTATCAAACTGCTTGGTGATGTGTGCATTCGTTTCACAGAGTTATGCTTTTCTTTTCATTGAGCAGTATGCTAACGCTGTTTTCTTAGAATCTGCAATGGGATATTGTAGAGCACCTTGAAATTTATGGTGACAAAGGACATATCTTCAAATAAAAGCCAGAAAGAAGGATTATGAGCGATCGCTTTTTGATGTGTTAATTCATCTCACAAAGTTAAATGACTCTTTTCATGTAGCAGTTTGGTAACACTGTTTTTGGGGAAACTGAGAAGGGATATTTTGGATTGCATTGAAGCCTAGGATGAAAAAGGAAATATCCTCAGACAAAAACTAGAAAGAAGCTTTCTGAGAAGCTTCTTTGCAATGTATGAATTCATCTCACAGATTTACACCTTTCTTTTCATGTATCAGTTTGCTAACTCTGCTTTCGTGGAATCTGCAAAGGGATATTTGGGAGTGCATTGAAGCCTGTGATGAAAAAGAAAATATCCTCAGATAAAAGCAAGAAAGAATCTTTCTGAGAAACTGTTTTGTTATGTGTGAATTCATCTCACCGAGTTACAATATTCTTTTCAATGATCAGTTTGCTCACACTTTTTTTGTGGAATATGCAAAGGGATACTTGCCAGTGCATTGAATCATATGTTCACAAAGCTTTCTGAGAAAGTACTTTGTTACATGTGAGTTCATCTCACTGAGTTACACTGTTCTTTTCATTGAGCAGCTAGCTAACACAGTTTTCTTGCAATCGGCAATGTGATATCTCAGAGTGCATTGAAGCTTATGGTGACAAAGGAAATATCCTCAAATAAACCCTAGAAAGAACCTTTCTGAGAAACTGCTTTCTGATATGCTAATTCGTCTCACATAGCTGCATGATCCTTTTCTAGTATCTGTTTGGTAGCAGTGTTTTGGGGGAACCTGAGAACGGATGTTTTGAATCGCATTGAAGCTTTCATTGACAACGGAAATGTCATCAGATAAAACATAGAAGGAAACTTTCTGAGAAACTTCTTTGTGATGTGAGAATTCATCTCACAGAGATACACCACTCTTTTCATTGAGATGTTTGCTAACGCTTTTTTCATGGAATGCAATGAGATAGTCCAGGTCGAATTGAGGAATATCATCAAAAAGAAAATATCCCCATATAAAAACAAGAAAGAATCTTTCTGAGAAACAGCTTTGTGATGTGTGAATTCATGTCACAGAGTTCCACCACTCTTTTCATGGATCAGTTTGGTAGCACTGTTTTTGGGGAATCTGAGAAGGGATATTTTGGATTGCATTGAAGCCTAGGGTGACAAAGGAAATATCCCCAGAGAAATACTGGAAAGAATTTTTATGTGAAACTTATTTGTGATGTGTGATTTGATCTCACAGAGTAACACGACTCTTTTCTTGAAGCTGTTTTGTAACATTGTTTTTGTGGAATCTGCAATAGGATATTTGGGAGCACATTGAAGCCTATGGTGACAAAGGAAATACCCTCAGACTAAAACTAAAAAGAAGCTGTACGAGAAACAGCCTAGTGATGTGTGAATTCATCTCTCAGATTTACATCTATCTTTTCATGGAGTACTTTGCTAACACTCTTTGCGTGGAATCTACAAATGGATATTCAGGAGCACATTGAGGCCTATGGTGACAAAGGAAATATCCTCAGATAAAAACTAGAAAGAAGCTTTCTGAGAAACTGCTTTGTGATTCTTGAATTCATCTCACAGAAATACACTTTATTTTCATTTAGCAGTTTGTTAACACTGTTTTTGTGGAAACTGCAAAGGGATATTTGTGAACCCCTTCACTCCTATAGGGAAAAAGGAAATATCCTCAGATAAAAACTAGAAAGAAGCTTTCTGAGAAAGTTCTTGGTGTTGTGTGAATTCATCTCCCAGAGCTACACCTATCTTTCAAGGAGCAGTTTGTAACACTGTTTTCGTGGAATTTGCAAAGGGATATTTGGGAGTGCATTGAAGCCTGTGATGAAAAAGAAAATATCCCCATATAAAAACAAGAAAGAATCTTTCTGAGAAAACAGTTGTGATGTGTTAATTCATCTCACAGAGTAACACCATTCTTTTCATGGAGCAGTGTGCTAACAGTGTTTTTGTGGAATCTGCAATAGGATATTTGGGAGCACATTGAAGCCTATGGTGACAAAGGAATATCCTCAGATAAAAACTAGAAAGAAGCTTTCTGAGAAACTGCTTTCTGATGTGTGAATTCATCTCACCGAGTTACACTGTTCTTTTGTTTGAGTAGTTTGCTAACACTGTTTTCTTGGAATCCACAATGGGATGTTTTGGAGCGCATTGAAGCTTATATTGACAAAGGAAATATCCTCAGATAAAAACTAGAAAGAAACTTCCTGAGAAAGTGCTTTCTGATGTGTAAATTCATCTCACAAAGTTGCAACTTCCTTTTCATGGAGCAGTTTGGTAGCACTGTTTTTGGGGAATCTGAGAAGGGACATTTTGGATCGCATTGAAGCTTATGGTGACAAAGGAAATATCCTCAGATATAACCAAAAAGAACTTTCTGAGAAACTGCTTTCTGATGTGTGAACTCATCTCACAGAGTTATAGTGTCATTTTCATTGAGCAGTTTGCTAACACTGTTTTCGTGGAAACTGCAATATAATATTTTGGATTGCACTGAAGCTTATGGTGACAAAGGAAATATCCCCAGATAAAAATCAAAAAGAAGCCTTCTGTGAAACTGCTTTTTGATGGATGATTTCATCTCACAAACTTACACCTTTCTTTTCATTGCGAGGTTTGTTAACACTTTTTTCATGGAATCTGCAATTTTATATTCAGGAGCTCAGTGAGAAATATGGTGAAAAAGCAAATATCCTCAGATAATAATTACATAGAAGATTTCTGAGAAACTGCTTTGTGATGCCTGAGTTCATCTTACAGATTTCCACCATTCTTTTCATGGAGCAGTTTGCTAACACTGTTTTCATGTAATCTACAAACGGATATTTGAGAGTGCCTTGAGGCTTACAGTAATAAAGGAAACATCCTCAGACAAAAACTGGAAAGAAGCTTTCTGAGAAAGTTCTCTGTGATGTGTTAAGTCATCTCACTGAAATACAGCTTTCTTAACAGGGAGCATATTGTTAACACTGCTATCGTGGAATCTGCAATGGGATATTTCAGAGTACATTGAAGCTTGTGTTGAAGAAGGAAATATCCTCAGATAAAAACTAGAAAGAATATTTCTGAGAACTTGCTTTGTGATGCTGAGTTCATCTCACAGAGTAACACCATTCTTTTCATGGAACAGTTTGGTAGCACTGTTTTTGGGCAATCCAAGAAGGGATATTTTGGATCCCAATGAAGCCTAAGGTGACAAAGGATATATCATCAGATAAAAATTAGAAAGAAGCTTTCTGAAACCCTTCTATGTGATATGTGAGTTTACCTCACAGAGCTACACCTCTCTTTTCATGGAGCAGTTTGTTAACACAGTTTTTGTGGAATCAGAAAGGGGATATTTGGAAGCACATTGAGGCCTATGGTGAAAAAGGAAATAGCCTCATATAAAAACTAGAAATAATCTTTCTGAGAAAGTGCTTTGTGATGTGTGAATTCATCTCAGAGGTTTACACAGCTCTTTTCATTGAGCAGTTTGCTAACACTGTTTTCTTGCAGTCTATAATGGGATATTTCAGAGTACATTGAAGCTTGTGTTGAAGAAGGAAATATCCTCATAAAAAAAACTTGAAACAAACTTTCTGAGAAAACAGTTGTGATGTGTTAATTCATCTGTCAGAGCTACTCTATTCTTTTCATGGAGCAGTTTGGTAGCACTGTTTTAGTGGAAATTGAGAAAATATATTTGGATCGCATTGAAACCTATGTTGACTAAGGAAATATACTCAAATAAAAACTAAGTTTTGATTTGCATTTCTCTGATGGCCAGTGATGATGAGCATTTTTTCATGTGTCTGTTGACTGTATGAATGTCTTCTTCTGAGAAATGTCTGTTCATATCCTTTGCCCACTTTTTGATAGGGTTGTTTGTTTTTTTCTTGTATATTTGTTTGAGTTCTTTGTAAATTCTGGATATTAGCCCTTTGTCAGATGAGTAGGTTGCAAAAATTTTCTCCCATTCTGTAGGTTGCCTGTTCACTCTGATGGAAGTTTCTTTTGCTGTGCAAAAGCTCTTTAGTTTAATGAGATCCCATTTGTCAATTTTGGCTTTTGCTGCCGTTGCTTTTGGTGTTTTAGACATGAAGTCCTTGCCCATGCCTATGTCCTGAATGGTACTACCTAGATTTTCTTCTAGGGTTTTTATGGTATTAGGTCTAACATTTAAGTCTCTAATCCATCTTGAATTAATCTTCGTAAAAGGGGTAAGGAAAGGATCCAGTTTCAGCTTTCTACTTATGGCTAGCCAACTTTCCCAGCACCATTTATTAAATAGGGAATCCTTTCCCCATTTCTTGTTTCTCTCAGGTTTGTCAAAGATCAGATGGCTGTAGATGTGTGGTATTATTTCTAAGGACTCTGTTCTGTTCCGTTGGTCTATATCTCTGTTGTGGTACCAGTACCATGCTGTTTTGGTTACTGTAGCCTTGTAGTATAGTTTGAAGTCAGGTAGCGTGACGCCTCCAGCTTTGTCCTTTTGACTTAGGATTGTCTTGGCAATGTGGGCTCTTTTTTGGATCCATATGAACTTTAAAGCAGTTTTTTCCAATTCTGTGAAGAAAGTCATTGGTAGCTTGATGGGGATGGCATTGAATCTATAAATAACCTTGGGCAGTATGGTCATTTTCACGATATTGAGTCTTCCTATCCATGAGCATGGTATGTTCTTCCATTTGTTTGTGTCCTCTTTGATTTCACTGAGCAGTGGTTTGTAGTTCTCCTTAAAGAGGTCCTTTACATCCCTTGTAAGCTGGATTCCTAGGTATTTTATTCTCTTTGAAGCAATTGTGAATGGAAGTTCATTCCTGATTTGGCTCTCTGCTTGTCTGTTACTGGTGTATAAGAATGCTTGTGATTTTTGCACATTCATTTTGTATCCTGAGACTTTGCTGAAGTTGCTTATCAGTTTAAGGAGATTTTGGGCTGAGACGATGGGGTTTTCTAAATATACAATCATGTCATCTGCAAACAGGGACAATTTGACTTCTTCTTTTCCTAACTGGATACCCTTGATTTCTTTCTCTTGCCTGATTGCCCTAGCCAGAACTTCCAAAACCACAATGAGATACCATCTCACACCAGTTAGAATGGCAATCATTAAAAAGTCAGGAAACAACAGGTGTTGGAGAGGATGTGGAGAAATAGGAACACTTTTACACTGTTGGTGGGATTGTAAACTAGTTCAACCATTATGGAAAACAGTATGGCAATTCCTCAAGGATCTAGAACTAGATGTACCATATGACCCAGCCATCCCACTACTGGGTATATACCCAAAGGATTATAAATTATTCTACTACAAAGACACATGCACACGTATGTTTATTGCGGCACTATTCACAATAGCAAAGACTTGGAATCAACCCAAATGTCCATCTGTGACAGACTGGATTAAGAAAATGTGGCACATATACACCATGGAATACTATGCAGCCATAAAAAAGGATGAGTTTGCGTTCTTTGTAGGGACATGGATGCAGCTGGAAATCATCATTCTTAGCAAACTATCACAAGAAGAGAAAACCAAACACTGCATTTTCTCACTCATAGTTGAGAACTGAACAATGAGATCACTTGGACTCGGGAAGGGGAACATCACACACTGGGGCCTATCATGGGGAGGGGGGAGGAAGGAGGGATTGCATTGGGGAGTGATACATGATATAAATGATGAATTGATGGGTGCTGACGAGTTGATGGGTGCAGCACACCAACATGGCACAAGTATACATATGTAACAAACCTGCACGTTATGCACATGTACCCTAGAACTTAAAGTATAATAAAAAAATAAAATAAATAAAAATAAAAACTAAGGAAGGTTTCTGAGAAACTTCTTTGTGATGTGTGAATTCATTTCACACAGTTACACCTTTCTTTTCATGGAGTAGTTTCATAACACTCTTTTCATGGAATCTGCAAAGGTTTATTTGGGAGTCCATTGAGCCCTAAAGTGAATAAGGATATATCCTCAGATTAAAAACAAAACTATGCTGTCTGAGAAACTACTTTGTGATATGTGAATTCATATCACAGAATTACACTCTTCTCCTCATTGAGCAGTTTGCCAACACTATTTTCTTGGAATCTGCAATGTGATATTTTGGAAAGCATGGAAGCTTCTGTTGACAAAGAAAATATTTTTAGAAAAAAACTGGAAAGATGCTTTCTGAGAAACAGATTTGTGATTTGTGAATTCATCTAACAGAGTTACATGATTCTTTTCATGGAGCAGTTTGGAAGCACTGTTTTTGGGTAATCTGAGAAGGGATATATTGGATTGAATGGAAACCTATGATGACAAAGGAAATATCCGCAAAAAAAAAAAAAAAAAAAAAAAACTAGAAGAAGTTTTCTGAGAAACTTCTTTTTTATGTGTGAATTTTCCTCACAAAACCACACGATTCTTTACATGGAGTAGTTTGGTAGCTCTGTTTTTGGGGAATAGGAGAATGCATATTTTGGATCGCATCGAAGCCTATGGTGACAAAGGAAATACTCTCACATTAAAGTTAGAAAAATGCTTTATGAGAAACTGCTTTGTGAAGTGTGAATTCATCTCACAGATTTACACTGTTCTTTTCATTGAGCATTTTCCTTACACTGTTTGCAAGGAATCTACAAAGGGATACTTGGGAGTGCATTGGTGCCTATAGTGAAAAAGGAAATATCCACAGATACAAACTACAATGAATCTGTCTGAGAAACTGCTTTGTGATGTGTGAATTCACGTCACAGGGTTACAGCATTGTTTTCATCGACCTGTATGATAACACTGTTCTTGTGGAATCCACAAAAGGATATTTGGGAGCACATTGAGGTCTACAGTGAAAAAGGAAATATCCTCAGATAAATACTAGAAATAAGCTTTCTGAGAAACTGCTTTGTGATGTGTGAATTCACCTCACAGAGTTACACTGTTCTTTTCATTGAGCACTTTGTCAGCACTGTTTTGTTGGAATCTGCAATGGGATATTTCAGAGTCCATTTGCTTAAGGTGACAAATTAAATATACACAGAGAAAAACTAGAAGGATCCGTTCTGAGAAACTTCTTTCTGATTAGTGAATTCGCGTCATGGAATGACATGATTCTTTTCATGGAACAGTTTTGTAGCACTGTTTTTCGGCAATCTAAGAAGGGATATATTGGATTGCATTGAAGCCTATGGTGACAAAGGAAATATCCTCAGATAAAAACTAGAAAGAAGTTTTCTGAGAAACTGCTTTGTGACGAATGAATTCATCTCAGAGTTACACTATTCTTTTCAATGAGCAGTTTGCTAACACTGTTTTCATGGAATCTGCCAAAGGATATTTGGGAGCAAAATTAGACCCATAGTGAAAAAGGATATATCCTCAGATACAAACTAGATAAAAGCTTTCTGAGAAACTGCTCTGTAATGTTTGAATTCAGCTCAGAATTACACTGTTTTTTTTCGCTGAACAGCTGGCTGACACAGTTTTCTTGAAATCTTCAATGGGATATTTTGAAGCACATCGAAGCTTATTGTGAAAAAAGAAATATCCTCACACAAAAGCTAGAAAGAATCTTTCGGAGAAAGTGCTTTTGATTTGGTTACAAAGGATATATCCTCATATAAAAACGTGAAAGAAGTTTTCTGAGATCTCCCTTTGAGATGGGTTAATTCATCTCATGGAGTTCCACGATTCTTTACCTTTATCACTTTGGTAGCACTGTTTTTGGGGAAAGTGAGAAGAGATATTTTGGTTTGCATCGAAGCCTATGGTGACTAAGGAAATACACTCAGATAAAAATTAGAAAGAAGCATTCTAAGAAAGTTCTTGTGATGTGTGAATTCATCTCACAGTTACATCTTTCTTTTCATGGTGTGATTTGGTAACACTCCTTTCCTGGAATCTGCAAAGGAATATTGGGAGCAAATTGAGGCCTATAGTGATGAAAGAAATATCCTCACATAAAAACTAGAAAGAAGTTTTCTGAGAAACTGTTTTGTGACGTGTGCATTCATCTCAAGGAGTTACACGGTTCTTTCCATTGAGCAGTGTGACAACACTGTTTTCTGGACACTGCAATAGGATATTTGGGAGCATATCGAAGAATATGGTGACAAAGGAAATATCTTCAGATAAAAAACAAAAAGAATTTTCTGAGACACTGCTTTGTGTTGTCTGAATTCATCTCACAGAGTTACACAATTGTTTTCATGGATTCATTTGAAAGCAGTGTTTTTGGGGAATCTGAGAAGGGATATTTTGGATCGGATTGAAGCCTATGGTGACAAAGGAAATATCCTCGGATAAAAATTAGAAAGAAGCTTTCTGAGAAAGTCTTTGTGATGTGTGAATTCATCTCACAGAGTTACACCATTCTTTTCATGAAGCAGTTTGGTTGCACTGTTATTGGGGAATCTGAAGGAGGATTTTCGGGAGCTCAGAGAAGCCTATGTTGAAAAAGGAAGTATCTTCAGTTAAAAACTGGAGAGGTTTTTGAGAAGCTGTTTTGTTATGTGTGTATTCACTTCATAGAGATAAACTATTTTGTTGATTGTGAAGTTTGGCATCACAGTTTTGTGGTGTCTGAGAAGGGATATTTGGGAGTGCATTGAGTCTAATGGTGGAAAAGGAAACATGCACATATAAAACCAGAAAGGGGCTTTCAGAGAAATACCTTTGGATGTGTGAATTCATCTCACAGAAGTAAACCACTCTCTTCATTGAGCAGCCTGGTAACCCAGATTTTGTGGAATCTACGAAGGAATATTCGGAGCACAGAGAAGCCTATGGTGTAAAAGGAAATACCCTCTGACAAAAACTAGAAAGAAGCTCTCTGAGAGACTCTTTGTGATGGGTGAATTCATCTCACAGAGTTAAATCTTTCTTTCCATTGAGCAGTATGGTAACACTGTTTATGTGAAATATGTGAAGGGATATTCGGGAACGGATAGAGGTGAAGCTTGAAAAAGGAAATATCTTCAGGTAAAAACTGGAGTGAAAGTTTCTGATAACTCCTTTGTGATGTGTGAATTCATCTCACAGAGTTACACTTTCCTTTAATGGAGCAGTTTGCTAACACTGTTTTCATGGAATCTGCAAAGGGATATTTGGGAGCGCATGGTGGTCCATAGTAAAAAAGAAATATCCTCTTTCTTTTGATGAGGATGGAAAACGGAGTGAAGCTTTGTGAGAAACTGACATGTGATTTCTGAATTAATCTCACAGAGGTACATGAAACTTTTCATGGAGCAATTTGATAGCACTGTTTTTGGGGAATCTTAGAAGGGATATTATGCATCCCGTTGAAGCCTATGGTGACAAAGGAAATATCCTCAGCTAAAAATTAGAAAGAACCTTTCTGAGAAACTGATTTGTGATGTGTTAATTCATCTCACAGCGTTCAACCTTTCTCTTCATGGAGCAGTTTGCTAACACTGTTTTCATGGAATCTGCAAAGTAATATTTGGGAGGGCCTTGAGGCCTATGATGAATAAGGAAATATTCTCAGATAAAAACTAGAAAGAAGCTTTCTGAGAAAGTCCCTTGTGATTGTGAATTCGTCTCACAGTGATACACCTTTCCATTCATGGAGCAGTTTGCTAACACTGTTTTCATGGAGTCTTCAAAGGGATACTTGGGAGCACACTGACGCCTATAGTGAAAAAAGAATTATCTTCATGTAAAACCTAGAAAGAAGCTTTCTGAGAAACTGCTTCATGATGTGTCAATTCAAATCACATGGTTTCACTGGTCTTTTCTTTGAGCCATTGTCAAAAACTGTTTTCTTTTAATTTACAATGGCATATTTCAGAGCACACTGAAGCTTATTGTGAAAAAGTCAAAGTCTTCAGACAAAAACTAGAAAGACATTTTCTGAGAAAATGTCTTGTGATTTGTGAATTCATCTCACAGAGTTACACGATTCTTTTCATGGATCGGTTTCATAGCACTGTTTTTACAGATTTTGAGAAGGGATATTTTGGATTGCATTGAAGCCTTTGGTGAAAAAGGACATATCCTCAGATAAAAATTAGACAGAATCTTTCTGATAAACTGCTTTGTGATTTGTGAATTCAGTGTCACAGAGTTACATGATACATTTCATGGAGCAGTTTGGTGGGACTGTTGTTTTTGGGGAATCTGAGAAGTGATATTTTGGATCACATTGAAGTGAATGGTGACAAAAGAAATATCCTCCTATGAAACTAGAAAGAAGCTTTCTGAGAAACTGCTTTGAGATGTGTTAATTTATCTCACAGTGTGACACAATTCTATTCATGGATCAGTCTGTTAGCACTGTCTTTGGGGAATCTGAGAAAGAATATTTTGGATGCATTGAAGCCTATGGTGACAAAAGAAATATCCTCTCATAAAATCTAGAAAGAACGTTTCTAAGAAAGTCCTTTGAGATGCATGACTTTATCTATCAGAGTTGCAGTTTCTTTTCATGGGGAAGTTTGCTAATACTGTTTTCGTGGAATCTGCAGAGGGATTTTTTGGAGTGCATTGAGGTCTATAGTGAAAAAAGAAATATCCTCTGGTAAAACCTAGAAAGAAGCTTTCTGACAAACTGTTTTGAGATGTGTGAATTAGTCTCACAGAGTTACACTGTTCTTTTCATTGAGCAGTCTGCTAACACTGTTTTCTTGGAATCTGCAAAGGGATATTTTGGAGAACATTGAAGCTTATGGTAAAAAAGGAAATGTCTTCAGATACAAACTAGAAAGAAACTTTCTGAGAAACTGCTTTGCAATGTGTGAATTCATCCCACAGAGTTACCCCGTTCTTTTCATTTAGCTGTGTGATATCACTGTTTTCATGGATTCTGCCACAGAATATTTGGGAGTGCATTGAAGCAGATGGTTAAAAAGGACATATCCTGAGATAAAAACCAAAAACAAGCTTTCTGAGAAACTGGTTTTCGATTTCTGAGTTCATCTCACAGAAATACATGATCGTTTTCACAGAGCAGTTTGGTAGCACTGTTTTTGGGGTAACTGACAAGGTATAAATGTGATTGCATTGAATCCTATTGTGACAAAGGAAATATCCTCAGATAAAATCAAGAAAGAAGCTATCTGAGAAACCACTGTGTGATTTGTTAATTCATCTCACAGAGTAACACCTTTCTTTTCATGGACCAGTTTACAAACACTGTTTTGGTGGAATTTGCAAAGGAGTATTATGAGCACATTGAGACCTATGGTGAAAACGGAAATATCCACAGATAAAAACTAGAAAGAAGGGTTATGAGAAACTGCTTTGTGATATGTGAATTCATCTCATAGGGTTACACTGTTCTTTTAATTGAGCAGTTTGGTAACACGGTTTTCTTGGAATCTCCAATGGGATATTTTGGAGCCCTGTGAAGCTTAAGGTGACAAAGGAAATATGCTCATATAAAAATTAGGAAGAAGCTTTCTGAGAAACCGATTTGTGAGGTGCCAATTAATCTCACAGAGTTACATGATTTTTTTCATGGATCAGTTTCGTAGCACTGTTTTTGGGGAATATGAGAAGGAATATTTTGGATCACATTGAACCCTATGGTGAAAAGGAAATATTCTCATATAAAAACTAGAAAGAAGCTTTCTGAATAAGTTATTTGTGATATGAACTCATCTCACATAGTTACACAGTTCTTTAAATTGAGCAGTCTGATAACACTGTTTTTGTGGGATATGCAATAGGATATTTGGAAGCACATTGAAGCCTGTGGTGACAAAGGAAAAATCATCAGATAAAAACAAAAAGCAGCTTTCTGAGAAGCTGCTTTGTGATGCGTGAATTCATCTCACAGAGATGCACCATCCTTTTCATTGAGCAGTTTACTAACACTGTTTTTGTGGAATCTCCAAAGGGATATTTCCAAGTGCATTGAATGTTAAAGTGACAAAGGAAGTATCCTAATATAAAAACTAGAAAAAATCTTTCTGAGGAAACACTTTAGGTGTTTTAATTCATCTCACAGGGATACATGATACATTTCATAGAGCAGTTTGTTAGCACAGTTTTCGGGGAAGCTGAGAAGGGATATTATGGATCACATTGAAGCCTATGGTGACAAAGTATATATCCTCAGTCAAAAAATAGAAAGAAGTTTTCTGAGAAACTGCATTTAGATGTGTGAATTCATCTCACAGAGTTACATCGTTCTTTTCATTGAGCAGTTTGTTAACACTGTTTTCGTGGAATCTGCAATAGGATATTTGAGAGCACATTGAAGCCTATGGTGAAAACGGAAATATTCTCAGATACAAAATAGAAAGAATTTTTCCGAGAAATTTCTTTTTTGTTTTCCAGAAGCACATATTCTTTATTTCCCATGATTACAGGCAGTCATAGATCACAATAAGGGGCTACTACAATAATTTAATAGTTTTTAGCCAATAGGCATGCTCTATGATTCGTATAAATTTGGATATGATTACATTTCTTGCATATTTTTTTACTTCACAGTGTAGGCTCCATTATACAAACACCACATTTATATTTAAAATGTTACTAATATATTGTTACCATTGGCTTTATATAAAAAACAGACTTAAGGAATTTAAGTATTTTTTATGGAAATATACAACTAGTAGGTGGTAATGTCTAAATCAGAACCCAAGTCTTCTCATTTCAAACTGAGTGTAATTTCTTTTTTTTTTATTATTATACTTTAAGTTCTAGGGTACATGTGCATAACGTGCAGGTTTGTTACATATGTATACTTGTGCCATGTTGGTGTGCTGCACCCATCAACTCGTCAGCACCCATCAATTCATCATTTATATCATGTATAACTCCCCAATGCAATCCCTCCCCCCTCCCCCCTCCCCCTGATAGGCCCCAGTGTGTGATGTTCCCCTTCCCAAGTCCAAATGATCTCATTGTTCAGTTCCCACCTATGAGTGAGAACATGCGGTGTTTGGTTTTCTCTTCTTGTGATAGTTTGCTAAGAATGATGGTTTCCAGCTGCATCCATGTCCCTACAAAGGACGCAAACCCATCCTTTTTTATGGCTGCATAGTATTCCATGGTGTATATATGCCACATTTTCTTTTTTTTTTTTTTGAGAAAAAGAATTCAAAATTTATTTTCCAACAGACAGACAACATCAGCAGGTACAACTACAGGGGTTTCTCCGTGGATCATACATTCACAAGGCATTATTAGCTCAACAGTGAGAAAGCCACTGGTGTGTTTTCTGTAACAATATCCACTTCACAGTGTAAACAGGTACTATTCTCGTGTTCACCTACAATTCCAGAAGGAAAGGCACAACTTGGCAAAAAAAAAAAAGGGGGTGGCGGGATCCTAAAGTCAGGTGCAACGATGAAGAGACAACACTTTGGCTATTCGTCTTGGATGCATATTTCCATCAGGACCTTCCACATAGAGGGGAAAGACTTTTCTCCCAGCAGTTAGTTTTTTTTCTTTCTTTCTCCCTTCTTGTTAAACCAAGAGCAATGTTTTGTTTGCTCAATATCATGTATACAAAAGGAAACTACCAAAAAAAAGGCATCACAGAATCATCTTGAACGTTCACCTCTTCCCACCAACACGTCAACTCTTAGGTTTTAGACAGGGCCTGGGAATACTTTAGCGGTCTTAAAACAGGAAAACAGACACTATGGCTACAAAAAAAAAAAAATAAATGAGGTAGATAAATTAAAGCTTTCACACCCAGGACTTGCCTGTTCTAACTTGGTAGCCTTCATGAAATATTCAGCAAGAAAACAAACAAAACAAAAAATCTTCATAATTATTGGCATAAGTCGCACCAAGGAAATTCAACAAAAACAATCAGTATGTGAACCTGTGATGGGAAACACGCCCTTCCACGAGTTTCTTCTAGAGCATGAAAACCCAGTTCTTCAATAAGAGTAGGCACTGGCAAACTAAGTCACCTGAGATTCCCCGCTCAGGTGCCCACCTCTTCTGAGGTTTGGGAAGAGGAAGGCATCTAAGAGGTGTGGGGAAAACATTGGCACTCTCGGGGCTGAACTTTATTTAAATAAGCAGCAACACACACATTGACTCCCTAAGGACTAACATAAGTTCATTTGAGGGCCTCCTACTTACGGTTCTAAGGTTGAAGCAATTTTATAATTCTACAACCCTAGTTGTTGCTGTTCCTTTTTTAAGTACATTCAAAAAAAAAAAAAAAAACAAGATGGGGACAGGATTGGGGCATATAAAACAGGTCCCTAAAGAGATGACAGACTTTGTCCTTTTACCCGCGTCCAGATACCATATAAGTATACACTACTCCTCTCCCCTCAATTAGGCTGTGTAGTTGTCTTTTCCATTCTTGTTCAGTAAGTTCCAACGATTCTACCTTGAAATAGGTAAGTCTTTGGAAAAAGTCATTCTAGGTTGCACAAAGGTTCTATGTACACGTCTGTTACAAGTAACAAAGCTACTTTGCAAGACCCGCTTCTTTCCAAAATTAAAAAAAAAAAGTGCCAGGCATGGTAGCTCACACCTGTAACCCCAGCACTTTGGGAGGCCAAGACGGGTGGATCACAAGGTCAGGAGTTCGAGACCAGCCTGCCAACATGGTGAAACCCCGTCTCTACTCAAAATACAAAAATGAGCCAAGCATGGTGGCATGTGCCTATAATCGCAGCTACTCGGGAGTATGCCACATTTTCTTAATCCAGTCTGTCACAGATGGACATTTGGGTTGATTCTAAGTCTTTGCTATTGTGAATAGTGCCGCAATAAACATACGTGTGCATGTGTCTTTGTAGTAGAGTAATTTATAATCCTTTGGGTATATACCCAGTAGTGGGATGGCTGGGTCATATGGTACATCTAGTTCTAGATCCTTGAGGAATTGCCATACTGTTTTCCATAATGGTTGAACTAGTTTACAATCCCACCAACAGTGTAAAAGTGTTCCTATTTCTCCACATCCTCTCCAGCACCTGTTGTTCCTGACTTTTTAATGATTGCCATTCTAACTGGTGTGAGATGGCATCTCATTGTGGTTTTGACTTGCATTTCTCTGATGGCGAGTGGTGATGAGCATTTTTTCATGTGTCTGTTGGTGTATGAATGTCTTCTTTTGAGAAATGTCTGTTCATATCCTTTGCCCACTTTTTGATGGGGTTGTTTGTTTTTTTCTTGTATATTTGTTTGAGTTCTTTGTAGATTCTGGATATTAGCCCTTGTCAGATGAGTAGATTGCAAAAATTTTCTCCCATTCTGTAGGTTGCCCGTTCACTCTGATGGTAGTTCCTTTTGCTGGGAAGAAGCTGTTTAGTTTAATTAGATCCCATTTGTCAATTTTGGCTTTTGCTGCCATTGCTTTTGTTGTTTTACACATGAAGTCCTTGCCCATGCCTATGTCCTGAATGGTACTACCTAGATTTTCTTCTAGGGTTTTTATGGTATTAGGTCTAACATTTAAGTCTCTAATCCATCTTGAATTAATCTTCGTATAAGGGGTAAGGAAAGGATCCAGTTTCAGCTTTCTACTTATGCCTAGCCAATTTTCCCAGCACCATTTATTAAATAGGGAATCCTTTCCCCATTTCTTGTTTCTCTCAGGTTTGTCAAGATCAGATGTCTGTAGATGTGTGGTATTATTTCTGAGGACTCTGTTCTGTTCCATTGGTCTATATCTCTGTTGTGGTACCAGTACCATGCTGTTTTGGTTACTGCAGCCTTGTAGTATAGTTTGAAGTCAACTTCAACGAGCATGACGCCTCCAGCTTTGTCCTTTTGACTTAGGATTGTCTTGGCAATGCGGGCTCTTTTTTGGTGCCATATGAACTTTAAAGCAGTTTTTTCCAATTCTGTGAAGAAAGTCATTGGTAGCTTGATGGGGATGGCATTAAATCTATAAATAACCTTGGGCAGTATGGCCATATTCACGATATTGATTCTTCCTATCCATGAGCATGGTATGTTCTTCCATTTGTTTGTGTCCTCTTTGATTTCACTGAGCAGTGGTTTGTAGTTCTCCTTGAAGAGGTCCTTGACATCCCTTGTAAGCTGGATTCCTAGGTATTTTATCTCTTTGAAGCAATTGTGAATGGAAGTTCATTCCTGATTTGGCTCTCTGCTTGTCTGTTACTGGTGTATAAGAATGCTTGTGATTTTTGCACATTAATTTTGTATCCTGAGACTTTGCTGAAGTTGCTTATCAGCTTAAGGAGATTTTGGGCTGAGACAATGGGGTTTTCTAAATATACAATCATGTCATCTGCAAACAGGGACAACTTGACTTCTTCTTTTCCTAACTGGATACCCTTGATTTCTTTCTCTTGCCTGATTGCCCTAGCCAGAACTTCCAACACTATGTTGAATAGGAGTGGTGAGAGAGGGCATCCCTGTCTTGTGCCAGTTTTCAAAGGGAATTTTTCCGGTTTTTGCCCATTCAGTATGATATTAGCTGTGGGTTTGTCATAAATAGCTCTTATTATTTTGAGGTACGTTCCATCAATATCTAATTTATTGAGCGTTTTTAGCATGAAGGGCGGTTGAATTTTGTCAAAAGCCTTTTCTGCATCTATTGAGATAATCATGTGGTTCTTGTCTTTGGTTCTGTTTATATGCTGGATTACGTTTATTGATTTGCGAATGTTGAACCAGCCTTGCATCCCAGGGATGAAGCCCACTTGATCATGGTGGATAAGCTTTTTGATGTGCTGCTGAATCCGGTTTGCCAGAATTTTTGCATCGATGTTCATCAGGGATATGGTCTAAAATTCTCTTTTTTTGTGTGTGTCTCTGCCAGGCTTTGGTATCAGGATGATGTTGGCCTCATAAAATGAGTTCGGGAGGATTCCCTCTTTTTCTATTGATTGGAATAGTTTCAGAAGGAATGGTACCAGCTCCTCCTTGTACCTCTGGTAGAATTCAGCTGTGAATCCATCTGGTCCTGGACTTTTTTTCGTGGGTAGGCTATTAATTGTTGCCTCAATTTCAGAGCCTGCTATTGGTCTATTCAGGGATTCAACTTCTTCCTGGTTTAGTCTTGGAGAGTGTAAGTGTCCAGGAAATTATCCATTTCTTCTAGATTTTCTAGTTGATTTGCATAGAGGCATTTATAGTATTCTCTGATGGTTGTTTGTATTTCTGTGGGGTCCGTGGTGATATCCCCTTTATCATTTTTTATTGCGTCTATTTGATTCTCTCTCTTTTCTTCTTTATTAGTCTTGCTAGCGGTCTGTCAATTTTGTTTATCTTTTCAAAAAACCAACTCCTGGATTCATTGATTTTTTGGAGGGTTTTTTGTGTCTCTATCTCCTTCAGTTCTGCTCTGATCTTAGTTATTTCTTGCCTTCTGCTAGCTTTTGAATGTGTTTGCTCTTGCCTCTCTAGTTCTTTTAATTGTGATGTTAGAGGGTCAATTTTAGATCTTTCCAGCTTTCTCTTGTGGGCATGTAGTGCTATAAATTTCCCTCTACACACTGCTTTAAATGTGTCCCAGAGATTCTGGTATGTTGTATCTTTGTTCTCATTGGTTTCAAAGAACATCTTTATTTCTGCTTTCATTTCGTAGTCATTCAGGAGCAGGTTGTTCAGTTTCCATGTAGTTGAGCGGTTTTGATTGAGTTTCTTAGTCCTGAGTTCTAGTTTCATTGCACTGTGGTCTGAGAGACAGTTTGTTATAATTTCTGTTCTTTGACATTTGCTGAGGAGTGCTTTACTTCCAATTATGTGGTCAATTTTGGAATAAGTGCGATGTGGTGCTGAGAAGAATGTATATTCTGTTGATTTGGGGTGGAGAGTTCTATAGATGTCTATTAAGTCCGCTTGGTGCAGAGATGAGTTCAATTCCTGGATATCCTTGTTAACTTTCTGTCTCGTTGATCTGTCTAATGTTGACAGTGGAGTGTTGAAGTCTCCCATTATTATTGTATGGGAGTCTAAGTCTCTTTGTAGGTCTCCAAGGACTTGCTTTATGAATCTGGGTGCTCCTGTATTGGGTGCATATATATTTAGGAGAGTTAGTTCTTCCTGTTGAATTGATCCCTTTACCATTATGTAATGTCCTTCTTTGTCTCTTTTGATCTTTGGTGGTTTAAAGTCTGTTTTATCAGAGACTAGGATTGCAACCCCTGCTTTTTTTTGTTCTCCATTTGCTTGGTAGATCTTCCTCCATCCCTTTATTTTGAGCATATGTATGTCTCTGCATGTGAGATGGGTCTCCTGAATACAGCAGACTGATGGGTCTTGACTCTTTATCCAGTTTGCCAGTCTGTGTCTTTTAATTGGAGCATTTAGTCCATTAACATTTAAGGTTAATATTTTTATGTGTGAACTTCATCCTGTCATTGTGATATTAGCTGGTTATTTTGCTCGTTAGTTGATGCAGTTTCTTCTTAGCCTCGATGGTCTTTACATTTTGGCATGTTTTTGCAATGGCTGGTACCGGTTGTTCCTTTCCATGTTTAGGGCTTCCTTCAGGGTCTCTTGTAAGGCAGGCCTGGTGGTGACAAAATCTCTAAGCATTTGCTTATCTGTAAAGGATTTTATTTCTCCTTCATTTATGAAACTTAGTTTGGCTGGATATGAAATTCTGGGTTTAAAATTCTTTTCTTTAAGAACGTTGAATATTGGCCCCCACTTTCTTCTGGCTTGTAGAGTTTTTGCCGAGAGATCTGCTGTTAGTCTGATGGGCTTCCCTTTGTGGGTAACCCGATCTTTCTCTCTGGCTGCCCTTAAGATTTTTTCCTTCATTTCAACTTTGGTGAATCTGGCAATTATGTGTCTTGGAGTTGCTCTTCTGGAGGAGTATTTTGTGGCATTCTCTTTATTTCCTGAATTTGAATGTTGGCCTGCCCTACATTCAACATAGGTTGGGGAAGTTCTCCTGGATGATATCCTGAAGAGCGTTTTCCAACTTGGTTCCATTTTCCCCCTCAATTTCAGGCACCCCAATCAGACGTAGATTTGGTCTTTTTACATAATCCCATACTTCTTGCAGGCTTTGTTCATTTCTTTTTCTTCTTTTTTCTTTTGGTTTCTCTTCTCACTTCATTTCATTCATTTGATCCTCAATCGCTGATACTTTCTTCCAGTTGATCGAGTCAGTTACTGAAGCTTGTGCATTTGTCACTTATTTCTCGTGTCATGGTTTTCATCTCTGTCATTTCGTTTATGATCTTCTCTGCATTAATTAGTCTAGCTGTCAATTCTTCCACTCTTTTTTCAAGATTTTTAGTTTCTTTGTGCTGGGTACGTAATTCCTCCTTTAGCTCTGAGAGGTTTGATGGACTGAAGCCTTCTTCTCTCATCTCGTCAAAGTCATTCTCTGACCAGCTTTGATCCGTTGCTGGAGATAGGCTGCGCTCCTTTGCAGGGGGAGATGCACTCTTATTTTTTGAATTTCCAGCTTTTCTGCCCTGCTTCTTCCCCATCTTTGTGGTTTTATCTGTCTCTGGTCTTTGATGATGGTGACGTACTGATGGGGTTTTGGTATAGGTGTCCTTCCTGTTGGATAGTTTTCCGTCTGACTGTCAGAAGGACTGTCTGTTGGTCTGTTGGAGATTGCTTGAGGTCCACTCCAGACCCTGTTTGCCTGGGTATCAACAGCAGAGGTTGCAGAAGATAAAATATTGCTGAACAGTGTGTGTACCTGTCTGATTCTTCCTTGGAAGTTTCCTCTCAGGGGTGACTCCACCCTGTGAGGTGTGGGGTGTCAGACTGCCCCTAGTGGGGGATGTCTCCCAGCTAGGCTACTCAGGGGTCAGGGACCCACCTGAGCAGGCAGTCTGTCCGTTCTCAGACCTCAACCTCTCCGTTAGGAGATCCACAGCTCTCCCCAAAGCTGTCAAACAGAGTCGTTTGCATCTGCACCGGCCCCCGCTACTTCCCCTATTGGACTTTAGCTGTGCGCTGTCCCCAGAGGTGGAGTCTACAGAGACAGGCAGGCTTCCTTCAGCTGCTGTGAGCTCCACCCAGTTTGAGCTTCCCAGCAGCTTTGTTTACCTACTTAAGCCTCAGCAATGGCGGGCACCCCTCCCCCACCCTCGCTGCTGCCTTGTGGATAGATCGCCGCAGACTGCTGTGTTAGCAGTGAGGGAGGCTCCGTGGGCATGTGACCCTCCCGTCCAGGTGTGGGATATATTCTCCTGGTGTGGCTGTTTCCTTAAAGCGCAGTATTGGGGTGGGAGTTACCTGATTTTCCAGGTGTTGTGTGTCTCAGTTCCCCTGGCTAGGAAAACGGATTTCCTTCCCCCTTGTGCTTCCAGGTGAGGCGATGCCTCGCCCTGCTTCAGCTCTCACTGGTCAGGCTGCAGCAGCTGACCAGCACCGATTGTCCGGCACTCCCTAGAGAGATGACCCCAGTACCTCAGTTGAAAATGCCGAAATCTCCGGTCTTCTGTGTCGCTCGCGCTGGGAGTTGGAGACTGGAGCTGTTCCTATTCGGCCATCTCTGCTCTGCCCCTCGAGAAATTTCTTTATGATTTGTGAATTCATCTCACAGAGTTACACGATTAATGGATCAGTTTGGTATCACTGCTTTTGGGGAATCTGAGATGGGATATTTGGGATTGCATTGAAGACTACGGTGACAAAGGAAGTAACCTCAGATAAAAACAAGAAAAAACTTTCTGAGAAATTGCTTTGCGATGTGGGAATTTGTCTCAGAGTTACACCATTCTTCTCATTGAGCTGTCTGATAACACTGTTTCAGGGAAACTGCATTAGGATATTTGGGGGCACATTGAAGCCTATGGTCACAAAGGACATGTCCACAGATAAAAATCAAAAACAAGCATTCTAAGACACTGCTTTTTGATTTTTGTATTCGTCTCAAAGAGTTACATGACTCTTTTCATGGAGCAGTTTGGTAGCACTCTTTTGGGGTATCTGAGAAGGTATAAATTGGATGACATTGAAGCCTATGGTGAAAGAGGAAATATCCTCAGATAAAAACTAGAAGGAAATTTTCTGAAAAAATCCCTCATGATATGTGAATTCACCTGGCAGAGTTACAATTTTTTTTTTCATGGAGCAGATTGCTGATACTGTTTTCTTGGAATCTGCAACGGGATATTTGGCAGCACATTGATGACTATGATGAAAAAGGATATATCCTGAGATAAAAACTAGAAAGAAGCTTTCTGAGAAACGGCTTTGTGATGTGTGAATTCAACTCAAAGAGTTACACTGTTGTTTTCAGTGAGCAGTTTGCTAACACTGTTTTTTTGGAATCTGCAATGGAAAATTTTAGAGCACATTGAAGCTTATGATGATAAAAGAAATATCCTCATACAAATACTAGAGGAAAGATTTATGAGTAACTGCTTTGTGATGTTTGAATTCATCTCATGGAGTTACATGATTCTTTTCATGGATCAGTTTGGTAGCAATGTTTTGGGGAATCTGAGAAGGGATATTTGGGATCACATTCAAGCCTACTGTGTTAAAAGAAATGTCCTCAGATTAATAAAAGAGAGAAACTTTCTGAGAAACTGCGTTGTGATTTGTGAATTCATCTCACAGAGCTACACTGTTTTTTTTTCATTAAGTTTGCTGACACCATTTTCTTGGAATCTGCAATGGTATTTTTCAGAGTGCATTGAAGCTTATGGTTACTAAGGAAATATCCTCAGACAAAATTAGAAAGAAGCTTTCTGAGAAACTGCTTTGAGATTTGTGAATTCACTTCACTGGGTTACATGATACTTTTCATAGAGCAGTTTGGTAGCACTGTTTTTGGGGAATCTCAGAAGTGATTATTTGGATCACATTGAAGCCTACGGTGACAAAGGAAATATCCTTAGAAAAAAACTAGAGTGAAGCTTTCTGAGAAAGTTCTTTATGATGTGTGAATTCATCTCATAGAGTTACATGGTACTTTACATTGAGGAGTTTGGTAACAATCTTTTTGTGGAATCTGCAATAGGATATTTGGGAGTGAATTAAAGGCTATGGTGACAAAGGAAGCATCCTTAGATAAAAATTGGAAAAAATCTTTCTGAGAAACTACTTTTTGGTTTGTGAATTCATCTCACAGAGTTACACGATTTTTTTCATGGATCAGTTTGGTAGCACTGCTTTCAGGGAATCTGAGAAGGGATATTTGGGATCACATTGAAGCCTACGGTGACAAAGGAAATATCCTCAGATAGAAACTAGAATGAATCTTTCTGAGACAGTTCTTAGTGATCTGTGAATTCATCTCTCAGAGTTACACCATTCTGTTCATTGAGCAGTTTGATAACACTGTGTTCGTGGAATCTGTTACAGGATATTTGGGAGCGCTTTGAAGCCTATGGTGACAAAGGAAATAACCTCAGACAAAAACCTAAAAGCAGATTCTGGGAAACTGCTTTGTGATGTGTGAATTCATCTCACAGAGTACAGTGTTCTATTCATTGAGCTGTTTCCTAACACTGTTTTCTTTAAATCTGCAATGGGATATTTTTGAGTGCATTGATACTTATGGTGACAAAGGAAATATCCTCAGACAAAAGCTAGATCAAAGCTTTCAGAGAAACTGCTTCATGATTTTTGAATTCATCTCAAAAATTTACACCTCATTTTTCATGGTGCAGTTTGGTAACACTATTTTGGGGGGATCTGAGAAGGAATATCTTGGATTGCATTGAAACTTATGGAGACCAAAGAAGTATCCTCAGTAAAATCTAGACAGAAACGTTTTGAGAAACTTCTTTGATATGTGTGAAATCATCTCACAGAATTTTGCCGTTTTTTTCATTGTGTCGTTTGCTAACACATTTTTGTGGAATCTGCAATGGGATATTCCGTAACACATGGAGGAATATGGTGAAAAAGGAAATATCCTCAGATGATAACCAGAAAGAAGCTTTCTGAGAAACATCTATGGGATGTTTAAATTCATCTTACAGAGTTACACCATTCTTGTCGTGCAGCAGTTTGGTAGCACTGTTTTTGGGAAATCTGAGAAGGGATATTTTGGATTGCATTGAAGCCTATTTTGACAAAGGAAATATCCTCAGATAAAAAGTAGAAAGAAGCCTTTTGGGAAACTTCTTTGTGTTGAGTGAAATCATTGTACAGAGTTACAGCATTCATTTCTTGGAGCAGTTTGTTAACACTGTTTTTGTGGAATCTGCAATAGGATATTTGGGAGCACATTGAAGGCTTTGGAGACAAAGGAATATCCTCAGAAGGAAACCAAAAAGAATCTTTCTGAGAAACTGCTTTCTGATGTGTCAATTCATCTCACAGATTTAACCATTGTTTTAATACAGAAGTTTACTAACACTGTTTTCATGGAAACTGCAAAGGAATACTCACGAGTGCATTGAGGCCTATGGTTAAAAAGGAAATATCCTCAGACAAAAAGTACAAAGAAGATTTCTGAGAAACTGCTTTGTGATTTGTGAATTCATTTCACAGAGATACACGATTCTTTTCATGGAGCAGTTTGCTAAGACTATTTTCCTGGAAACTGCAAAGGGATATTTGGCAGCACATTGAGGTCTAGAGTGAAGAAGAATATCCTCACATAAAAACTAGGAAGATGTGTTCTAAGAAACTGTATCTGTTGTGTGAATTCATCTCACAGAGATACACTGTTCTTTGCATTGAGCAGTTTGCTTACTCTGTTTTCTTGGAATCTGCAATCTGATATTTCAGAGCACATTGAAGCTCATGGTGACAAAGGAAATATCCTCAGATAAAAACTACAAAGAAGCTTATTGAGAAATGACTTTCTGATGTTTTAATTCATCTAACTCAGTTACACGATTCTTCACATGGAGTAGTTTCATAGCACTGTTTCTGGTGAATCTGAGAAGGGATATTTTGAATGGCATTTGAACCTATGGTGACAAAGTAAATACAATCAGATATAAACTAGAAAGAAACTTCCTGAGAAACCGCTTTGTGATGTGTGAATTCAACTCACACAGTTACACTGTTTTTTTCATTTAGCAGTTTACCAGCACTGTTTTCTTGGAATCTACATTGGGTTATTTCAGAACACTTTGAAGCTTATTGTAACAAAAGAAATATCCTCAGAAATAACTAGAAAAAAAGCTTTCTGAGAATCCACTTTATAATTGGTGAATTCATCTCTCAGGATTACACGATAGTTTTCATGGAGCAGTTTGAAAGCACTGTTTTTGGGGAATCTGAGAAAGGATATTTTGGATTGCATTGAAGTCTATGGTGACAAACGAAATATCCTCTGAAAAAAAGTAGAAAGAACCTTTCTGAGAAAGTTCTTTGTGATGTGAGAATTCATCACATAGAGTTACAACTGTCGTTTCATGAAGCAGTTTGGTAACACTGTTTCTATAGAATCTGCAAAGGGATATTTTGGTGCGCATTGAGGCCTATTGCAAAAAGGGAAATATCCTCAGAGAAACTCTAGAAAGAAGCTTTCTGAGAAAATGCTTTGTGATGTGTGAATTCATCTCACCTAGTTACACTATTCTTTTCATTCAGCAGTTTGCCTACACTGTTTTCTGGGAATGTGCAAAGGGATATTTGGGAGCACCTTGAGGCCTATACTGAAGAAGGAAATATCCTCAGACAAAAACTAGAAAGAACCTTTCTGAGAAAATGCTTTGTGATTTTTGAATTCATGTCATAGAATTAAACCATTCCTTTTATTGCGAGTTTGCTAACACTCTTTTCTTGGAATCAGCGAAGGAACATTTTGGAGTTGCATAGAAGCTGATGGTGACTAAAGAAATATCCTCAGACAAAAACTAGAAAGAAGCTTTCTGAGAAAGAGGTTTGTGATTTGTGAATTCATCTCACAGAGTTACATGATACTTTTCATGTATCAGTTTGGTAGCGCTGTTTTGGGGGAATCTGAGTAGGGATATATTGGATCACTTTGAAGCATATGGTGACAAAGGAAATATCCTGATAAAAACTGTAAATAATCTTTCTGATAAACTTCCTTGTGATATGATAATTCATCCCACAGAGGTACACCTTTGTTTTCATGGAACACTTCGCTAACACAGTTTTCGTGGAATCTGCAAAGGGATATTTGGGAGTGCATTGAGGCCTATGGTGAAAAAGGAAATTTCCTCAGATGAAAATTAGAAAGAAACTTTCTGAGAAACTGCTTTGTGATGTGTGAGCTCAACTCACAAATTTGCACTGTTCTTTTCATTGAGCAGTTCGTGAAAACTGTTTTCTTGAAATCTGCAATGGCATATTTCAGAGTGCATTGAAGCGTATTGTGAAAAAGGAATATCCTCAGACAAAAACTAGAAAGAAGCTTTCTGAGAAACTGCTTTGTGATGTGTAAATTCGTGTAAGAGATTTACACGGTTCATTGAGCAGTTTGTTAACACTGTTTTCTTGGTATCTGCAATGGGATATATTGGAGTGCTTTGACACTTATTGTGAAAAAGGATATATCCTCAGACAAAAACTAGAAAGAAACTTTCTGAGAAACTGCTTTGTGATTTGTGAATTCATCTCACAGTTACATAATTGAGGCCTAATTTGGAAAAGTAAATGCCCTCAGATTATAACTAGAAAGAAGCTTTCTGAGAAACTGCTTTGTGATGTGTCAATTCATCTCACAGAGTTAGAGGATTGTTTTCATGAATCAGTTTGGTAGCACTGTTTTTGGGGAATATAAGAAGGGATGTTTGGATGGCATTGAAGACTACGGCGACTAAGGAAATATCCCCAGATAAAAACTAGAAAGAAGCTTTCTGAGAAAGTTCTTTGTGATGTGTGAATTCATCTCACGGAGTTACATCACCGTTTTCATGAAGCAGTTTGCTAACAGAATTTTCATGGGATCTGCAAAGGGATATTTGGGAGCACATTGAGGCCTATAGTGAAAAAGTAAATATCCTCAGATAAAAGCCAGAGAGAAGCTTTCTGAGAACTGCTTTGTGATATATGGATTCATGTAACACAGTTACACCATTTTATTCATGGTACAGTTTCATATCGCTGTTTTGGTGGAGTCTGCAATAGGATATTTGGTAGTGCCTTGAACTCCATGGTGACAAAGGAAGTATCCTCATAGAAAAACCAGAAAGATGCCTTCTGAGAAAGTGCTTTGTGATGTGTGAATTCAACTCACAGAATAACACTGTTCTTTTCATTGAGCAGTTAGTTAACACTGTTTTCTTGGAATCTGCAATGGGATATTTCAGAGTGCATTGAAACTTATTGTGAAAAAGGAAACATCCTCAGGAAAAAACTAGAAAGAATCTTTGTGAGAAACTGCTATGTAATTTGTGAATTCGTCTCACAGAGTTACATGATTCTTTTCATAGTTCAGTTTGATAGCACTGTTTTTGGGGATGCTGAGAAGGGTTATTTTGCATCACATTGAAGTGTATGGTGTGAAAGGAAATATCCTCATATAAAAACAAGAAAGAAGTTTTCTGAGAACCCGCCTTGAGACGTGTTTATTCATCTCACACAGTTACATAATTATTTTATTTTATCACTTTGTTAGTATTGTTTATGGGGAAACTGAGAAGGGATATTTTGGGTTGCATTGAAGCCTATGGTGACTGAGGAAATATCCTAAGATAAAAACGAGAAAGAAGATTTCTGAGAAAGTTCTTTGTGATGTGTGAATTCACCTCTCTGGGTTACACTGTTCTTTTCATTGAGCAGTTTGCTAACACTGTTTTCGTGGACTCTGCAAGGGAATATTTTGAATGCATTGTGGCCTATAGTTTAAAGAGAAATATCCTCAGATAAAAACTAGAAAGAAGCTTTCTTAGAAACTGCTTTGTGATATGTGAATTTATCTCACAGAGCTACATCGTTCTTTTCATTGAGCAGTTTAGTAGCACTGTTTTTGGGGACTCTGAGAAGGGATATTTTGGATTGCATTGAAGCCTAGGGTGACAAAGGAAATATCCTCAGATAAATACAAAAAAGGAGCTTTCTGAGAAACTGCTTTTTGTTTTGTCAAATCATTTCACGGAGTTATACTAATCTTCTCATGGAGCAGTTTGCTAACACTGTTTTCTTATAATCTGCAAAGGGATATTTAGGATCCATAGAGTCCTATAGAGAAAAAGAAATAAACTCATGGAGAAAATAGAAAGAAGCTTTCTGAGAGACTGCTGTGTGATGTGTGAAGTCAACTCACTGACTTACACTGTACTTCTCACTGAGCAGTTTGCTAACACTCTTTTCTTGTAATCTGCAATGCATATTTCGGAGTGCATTGAAGCTTACTGTGAAAAATAAATATCTTCAGACAAAAAGTAAAAAGAAGCTTTCTGAGAAACTGCTTTGTGATGTGTGAATACATTTTAGAGAGTTACACTGCTCTTTTCATTGAGCTGTTTGCTAACACTGTTTTCTTGGAATTTTCCATGGGATATTTCAGAGCGCATTGCAGTTTATTGTGAAAAATGAAATATCCTCAGAAAAAATTAGAAAGAAACTTTTGAGAGACTGCTCTGTGATTTGCGAATTATTCACACAGAGTTACAGAATTCTTTTCATTGAGAAATTTGGTAGGAATCTGAGAAGAGATATTTTGGATTGCATTGAAGCCTATTGTGACAAAGGAAATATTCTCAGATAAAAAAAAAAAGAAGCTTTCTGAGAACCTAAATGCTTTGTGATGTCTGAATTCACCTAACATAGTTACACTGTTATTTTCAAAGAACAGTTTGCTAACACTACTTCCTTGGAATCTGCAATGGTATATTTCAGAGCGCATTGAAGCTTATGGTGACAAAGGAAATATCCACAGACAATAACTATAAAGAAGCTTTCTGAGAAACTCTTTTGTGATTTGTGAATTCATCTCAGAGTTGCATGATTGTTGTCATGGAGCAGTTTGGTAGCACTGTTTTTGGGGAATCTGAGAAGGGATATTTTGGATCCCATTGAAGCCTATGGTGACAAAGGAAATATCCTCATATAAAAACTAGAAAGAAGATTTCTAAGAAACTGCTCTGAGATGTGTTAATTCATCTCACAGCATAACACGATTCTTTTCATGGATCAATATGTTAGCACTGTTTTTGGTGAATCTGAGAAATGATACTTTTTAATGCCTTGAACCATGTGGTGACAAAGGAAATATTCTCAGAAAAAACTAGAAAGAATCTTTCTCTGAAAGTTGTTTGGATGCATAGATTCATCTCACAGAGTTACACCTTACTTTTCATGGAGCAGTTTGGTATCACATTTTTTGTGGAATCTCTAAAGGGATATTTGGGAGTGCTTTGAGGCCTACAGTGAAAAAGGAAATATCCTCATAGAAAAATTAGAAAGAAGCTTTCGGAGAAACTGCATGGTGATGTGTGAATTCAATGCAGAGAGTTACATGGTTCTTTTCATGGGAAACTTTGCTAAAACACTTTTCTTGAAATCTACAGTGGCATATTTCAGAGCGCAATGAAGCATATTGTGAAAAAGGAAATATCCTCAGACAAAAACCAGAAAAACGCTTTCTGAGAAATGGCTTTGTGATATGCGAATTCATGTCATAGAGTTACACTGTTCTATTCACTGAGAAGTTTGCTAACGCTGTTTTCTTGGAATCTGCAATGGGATATTTCTGAGCACATTGAAGCCTATGGTGATAAAGGACATAGCCTCAGATAAAAACTAGAAAGAAACAATTTGAGAAAGTTCTTTGAGATTGTTAATTCATCTCACATAGGTACACGTTTCCTTTCATTGGGTAGTTTGCTAACACTGTTTTCGTGGAATCTTCAAAGGGATATAAGGGAGCACATTGAGGCCTGTATTGAAAAAGGAAATATCCTCATGGAAAAACCAAAAAGAAGCTGAGAAATTGTTTTGTGATGTGTGAATTCATTTCACAGAATTACACCGTTTCCTTCAATCAGCAATTTGATAACACTGTTTTTGTGGAATCTGCAATAGGATATTTGGGAGTGCATTAAATCCTTGGTGACATAGGAAATATCCTCAGATGAAAACCAAAAAGAAGCTTTCTGAGAAACTGCTTTGCTATGTGTGAATTCACCTCACAGAGTTACACTGTGCTTTTCATTGAGCAGTTTGATAATTCTGTTTTTGTGGGTTCTCCCATAGGATATTCAGGCACTTTGAAGCCTATTGTGACAAAGAAAATACAATTAGATAATAATAAAAAAGAAACTTTCTGAGAAACTGCTTTGTGATGTGGAAATTCATTGCCTAGGGTTACACCGTTCTTTTCACTGATTAATTTGCTAACACTCTTTTCTTGGAATCTGTAATGGGATATTTTGTAGCACATTGACCTTATTGTGAATAAGGAAGTATGCTCAGACAAAAATCAGAAGGATACTTTTTTAGAAACGGCTTTATGATGTGTTAATTCACCTCACAGAGTTATACTATCGTTTTCATGGATCAATTTGATAGCACTGTTTTTGTGGAATCTGCAGTGGAATACTTCATAGTGCATTGAAGCTTACATTGACAAAGGAAATACATTCATTTAAAAACTAGAAAGAAGCTTTCTGAGAAATCGCTTTGTGATGTGTTAATTCATCTCAGAGGGTTACAAGATTATTTTCATGGATCAATTTTTTAGCTTTTTTTTTCAGGTATGTGACTAGGGATATTTTGGACAGTATTGAATCCTAGGGTAACAAAGAAATTATCCTCAGATAACAACTAGAAACTTTCTGAGAAACTGCATTGTGATGTATGAATTCATCTCACAGAGTTACACTGTTCTTTTCATTGATTAGTTTTGTAACACTGTTTTCTTGGAATCTCAATGGGATATTTCAGAGCACATTGAAGCTTATGGCAACAATGGCAATACCCTCATATAAAAACTAGAAAGAAGCTTTCTGAGAAATTCCTTTGTGATGTGTTAATTCATCTCACAGAGTTACACAATTCTTTTCATGGATCAGTTTGGTAGCACTGTTTTTAGGGAATCTGAGAAGAAATATTTTGGATCATGGTGAAGCCCATGGTGACAAATTGAGTATCCTCAGACAAAAACTAGACAGAAGCTTTCTGAGAAAGATCACAGTGATGTGTGAATTCATCTCACAGTGGTAAACCTCTAATTTTATGGGGCAGTTTATTTATACTGTATTCGTGGAGTCTTCAATAGGATATCTGGATGTGCATTGAAGCCTATGATGACAAAGGAATTATCCTCAAACACCAAAAAGAAGCTGTCTGGGAAACTACTTTGTGATGTGTGAATTCATCTCACAGAGTTACACCTCCATTTTCATGGAGCAGTTTCCTAACACTGCTTTTTTTGGAATCTGCAAAGGGGTATTTGGGAGTGCACTCAGTCCTACAGTGAGAAATGAAATATCCTCAGATAAAAACTAGAAGGAAGCTATCTGAGAAACTGCTTTGTGACGTGTGACTTCAACTAACAGAGTTACATGGTACTTTGCATTGAGCAGTTTGTTTACACTGCTTTCTTGGAATCTGCACACTGATATTTCTTAGCACATTGAAGTTTACACTGACAAAGGAAATATACTCATAGATAAACCAAAGAGAAGCTTCCTGAGAAAGTGATTTCTGATGTGTGAATTCATCTCACAGAGTTACATCATTCATTTCATTGAGCAGTTTGAGAACACTGTTATCATGGAATTTGCTATAGGATATTTGGGAGTGCATTGAAGCCTATGGTGACAAAGCATATATCCTCATGGATAAACTGAAAAGAATCTTTCTGAGAAACTGCTTCGTGTTGTGTGAATTCCTCTCAATGTTACACTCTTGTTTTCATTGAGCAGTTTGCTAACACTGTTTTCTTGGAATCTTAAAAGGGATATTTCGGAGCATTTTGAAAATTATGGTGACATGGGAACTGTCCTTATTGAAAAAGTAGAAAGAAGCTTTCTGAGAAAACGCTTTGTGATGTGTTAATTCATCTCACAGAGTTACATCTTTCTTTCATTGCATGGAGCCATTGTTAACATTGTTTTCATGGAATCTGCAATGGGATATCTGGGAGCACATTGAGGCCTGTGGTGAAAAGCGAAATATCCTCAGATAAAAATTAGAAAGTAGCTTCTGAGAAACTACTTTCTAACGTGTGAATTCATCTCACAGAGCTACACAATTCTTTCATGGAATAATTATGTTAGCACTGCTTTTGGGGAATCGGAGGAGGGATAGTTTGGATCTCATTGAAGCCTATGGTGACAAAATAAATATCCTCAGATAAAAACTAGAAAGAAGCTTTCTGAGAATCTGCTTTGTGATGTGTGAATTCATTTCATAGTGTTACACTGTACTTTCTAGGGAGCAGTTTGTTAATACTGTTTTCATGGAATCTGCAGAGGGATATTTGGGCGTGCATGGAGGCCTATGGTGAAAAAGGAAATATCCTTGGATAAAACTAGAAAAAAACTTTCTGGGAAACTGCTTTGTGACGTGTGAATTCATCTCATCGACTGACACTGTTCTTATCATTGAGTAGTTTGCTAAAACTATTTTTGTGGAATCTGCAAAGGAATATTTCAGAGCGCATTGAAGCTTAAGGTGACAGAGGAAATACCCTCATATAAAAACTAAAAAGTAGCTTTCTGAGAAACTGCCTTGTGATGTGTCAGTTCTTCACACTTAGTTAAATGATACTTTTCTAGATCAATTTGGTAGCACTGTTTTGGGGAATCTGAGAAGGGATATTTTTGATCACATTGAAGCCTGTGGTGACAAAGGAAATATCCTCAGATAAAAAAATATGAATACGCTTTCTGAAAAAGTTGTTTGCAATGTGTGAATTCATCTCACATAGTTATGGCTTTCTTTTCATGGAGCAGTTACCTAATAGTGTTTTCTTGGAATCTGCAAAGGGATATTTGTGAGCTCATTGAAGCTTACGGTGACAAAGGAAATACCCTCATGTAAAAACTAGAAGGAAGCTTTCTGACAAACTGTTTTGTGCTGTGTGAATTCAACTCACAGAGTTACATTGTACATTGAATTGAGAAGTTTGCTAATGCTGTTTTCTTGGACTCTGCAATGGGATATTTCGGAGCGCATTGAAGCTTATGATGACAAAGGATATATCCTCAGACAAAAACTAGAAAGAAGTTTTCTGAGAAACTGCTTTGTGATTTGTGAATTCATCTAACAGAATCACACTGTTCTTTTCATTTGTTCTTTTCATTGCGCAGTTTGCAAACACTGTTTTTGAGGAATCTGTGAGGGATACTTCGGAGTGCATTGAAGCTTTTGGTGACAAAGGAAATATCCTCCGAAAAAAACTAGAAAGAAGCTTTCTGAGAAACTGCTTTGTGATACGTGAATTCACACCACAGAGTTATATGATTATTTTCATGGAGCAGTTTATTAGTACTGTTTTTGGGGAATCTAGAAAGGATATCCTGGATTACATTGAAGCCTATGGTAACTAAGGAAATATTCTAAGATAAAAACTAGAAAGAAGTTTTATGAGAACTGCTTTGTGACGTGTGAATTAATCTCACAGAGTATACCATTCTTTTCATTGAGCAGTTTGCTGTCACTGTTTTCATACAATCTGCAAAGGGATTTTTGGGAGAGCATTGAGGCCTATGTTGATAAAGGAAATATTCTCAGATAAAAACTAGAAAGAAGCATTCCACGAAACTTCTTTGTGATGTGTGAATTCATTTCAAAGAGTTACACTGTTCTTTTCATTGAGCAGTTTGCTAACACTGTTTTTGTACAATCTGCAAAAGGATTTTTGAGAGTGCATTGAGGCTTATGGTGACAACGGAAATATCTTCAGACAAAAACTAGAAAGAAGCTTTCGGGGAAACCGCTTTGTTATTTGTGAAGGCATCTCACAGAGTTGCATGATTCTTTTTATGAAACAGTTTGGTAGCACTATTTTTGGGGTATCTGAGAAGGGATATTTTGGATCACATTGAAGCCTATGGTGACAAAGTAAATATCCTAAGATAAAAAATTGAAAGAAGCTTTCGGAGAAAGTTGTTTGTGTTGTGTGAATTCATCTCATGGAGTTACACCTTTGTTTTCATCGAGAAGTTTGCTAACACAGTTTTCGTGGAATCTGCCATAGGATATTTGGGAGTGCTTTGAAGCCTATGGTGACTGAGGAAATATCCTCAGAGAATAACAAAAAAGAATATTTCTGAGAAACTGCTTTGTGATGTGTGAATTCAACTCAGAGATTTACACTTTTTCTTTAATGGAGCAGTTTGTTAATACTATTTTCATGGATCTGAAAAGGGATAATCGAGTGTGCATTGAGGAATATGTTGAAAGAGAAAATATACTCACACAGAAACTAGAAAGAAGCTTTCTGTGAAACTGCTCTGTCAATTCATCTCACTGAGTTACACCGTTCTCTTCATTGAGAAGTTTGCTATCACTTTTTTAGTGGAATCTTCAATGGATTATTCTGGAGTGCACAGAGGAATGTGGAGAAAAAGGAAATATCCTCAGATAAATACAAGAAAGAAGCTGTCTGAGGAACATCATCTCACATAGTTACACCATTCTTTTCATGGAGCAGATTGGCAGCACTGTTTTTGGTGGATCTGAGAAGGGATATTTTGGATCTCATGGAAGCCTAAGGTGACAAAGGAAATATCCTCAGATAAAAACTATAAAGAAGCTTTCTCAGAAACTTCTTTGTGATGTGTGTATTCATCTCAGTGTATCACCTTTCTGTTCATGTAGCAGATTGCTAACACAGTTTTTGTGGAATCTGCAATGGGATGTTTTGGAGTGCATTGAGGCTTTTGGTGAAAAATGAAATATTCTCAGAGAAAAAGTAGAAAGAAGCATTCTGAGAAACCGTTTTGTGATGTGTGAATTCATCTTAAAGATTTACACTGTTCATTTCATTGAGCAGTTTGAGAACGCTGTTATTTTGGAATCTGCTATAGGATATTTAGGAGTGCATTGAAGCCTATGGTGCCAAAGCATATATCCTCAATGATAAACGAAAAAGAAGCTTTCTGTGTAATTACTTTGTGTTGTGTGAATTACAGTTTGCTAACACTGTTTTCTTGGAATCTTAAAAGGGATATTTCAGAGCATTATGAAATTTATGGTGACATAGGAACCGTCCTCATAGAAAAAGTGGAAAGAAGCTTTCTAGGATACTGCTTTGTGATGTGTTAATTCATCTCACAGAGTTACACCTTTCTTTCTTTGCATGGAGCCGTAGGTAACACTGTTTTCATGGAATCTGCACAGGGATTTCTGGGAGCGCATTGAGGCCAATGGTGAAAAACGAAATATCCTCAGATATAACGAGAAAGTAGCTTTCTGAGAAACTACTTTGTAACGTGTGAATTCAAGTCACAGAACTACACAATTCTTTCATTGAATCATTATGGTAGCACTGTTTTTGGGAAATCAGAGGAGGGATATTTTGGATCTCATTGAAGCCTATGGTGACAAAATAAATATCCTCAGATAAAAACTAGAAAGAAGCTTTCTGAGAATCTGCTTTATAATGTGTGAATTCATTTCACAGAATTACTCTTTTCTTTCCAGGGAGCAGTTTACTAACACTGTTTTCATGACATTTGCAAAAGGATATTTGGGAGTGCTGGAGGCCTATGGTGAAAAAGGAAATATCCTCAGATAAAACTAGAAAGAAACTTTCTGAGAAACTGATTTGTGACATGTGAATTCATCTCATCGAATGACACTGTTCTTTTCATTGAGTAGTTTGCTAACACTATTTTGGTGGAATCTGCAAAGGAATTATTTGGAGCACATTGAAGCTTAAGGTGACAAAGGAAATACCCTCATACAAAAACTAAGAAGAAGCTTTCTGAAAAACTGCTTTGTGATGTGTTTATTCTTCACACTGAGTTAAATTATTCTTTTCGGGATCAGTTTGCTAGCACTGTTTTGGGGAATTTGAGAAGGGATATTTTTGATCACATTGAAGCCTGTGGTGACAAAGGAAATAACCTCAGATAAAAAAATAGAAATACGCTTTTTGAAAAAGTTCTTTGTAAAGTGTGAATTCACCTCACAGACTTACAGCTTTCTTTTCATGGAGCAGTGTGCTAACACTGTTTTCTTGGAATCTGCAAGGGATATTTGTGAGCTCATTGAAGCTTACAGTGACAAATTATATACCCTCATGTAAAAATTGGAAAGAAGTTTTCTGAGAAACTGCTTTGTGAATAGTGGATTCATCTCACATAGTTACACAGTTCTTTTCATTGAGCATTTTGTAAACACTGTTTTCTTGGAATCTGCAAGGGATATTTCGGAGCACATTGAAGCTCTAGGTGACAAAGGAAATATCATCTGAAAAAAACTGGAAAGAAGCCTTCTGAGAAACTGTTTTGTGATATGTGGATTCACTTCACAGAGTTATACGATTCTTTTCATGGAGCAGTTTATTAGAACTGTTTTTTGGGAATCTGAGAAAGGGTATTTTGGATTACATTGAAGCCTATGTTGACTAAGGAAATATCCTAAGATAAAAACTAGAAAGAAGCTTTATGAGAAACTGCTTTTGGATGTGAGAATTAATCAGAGTACACTGTTCTTTTCATTGAGCAGTTTGCTAACACTCTTTTTGTACAATCTGCAAAGGGATTTTTGGGAGTGCATTGAGGCTTATAGTGACAAAGGAAATATCCTCAGTCAAAAACTAGAAAGAAGCTTTCGGGGAAACTGCTTTGTGATTGGTGAACGCATCTCACAGAGTTACATGATTCTTTTCAAGAAGCAGTTTGTTAGCACTGTCTTTGGGGATTCTCAGAAGGGATATTTTGGATTGCATTGAAGCCTATGGTGACAAAGTAAATATTCTAAGATAAAAAATTGAAAGAAGGTTTCTGGGAAAGTTCTTTGTGATGTGTGAATTCATCTCACAGAGTTACACTTTTCTTTTCTTGGAGAAGTTTGCTAACACTGTTTTTGTGTAATCTGCAATAGGATATTTGAGAGCGCATTAAAGCCTATGGTGACTGAGGAAATATCCTCAGAGAAAACCAAAAATAATCTTTCTGAGAAACTGTTTTGTGAAGCGTGAATTCATCTCACAGATTTACACTTTTTCTTTCATGGAGCAGTTTGCTTATTCTATTTTCGTGGAATCTGAAAAGGGATATTCATGAGTGCATTGAGGAATATGTTGAAAGAGGAAATATACTCATACAAAAACTAGAAACGAGCTTTCTATGAAACTGCTTTGTGATGTGTCAATTCATCTCACAGAGTTACAGTGGTCTCTTCTTTGAGAAGTTTGCTATCACTTTTTTAGTGGAATCTGCAATGGGATATTCCAGAGTTCATTGAGGAATATGGAGAAAAAGGAAATATACTCAGATAAATACAAGAAAGAAGCTGTCTGAGAAATAGCTTTGTGATGTATGAATTCATGTCACATAGATACACCATTCTTTTCATGGAGCAGTTTGGCAGCACTGTTTTTGGGGAATCCGAGAAGGGATATTTTGGATCTCATGGAAGCCTAGGGTGACAAAGGAAATATCTTCAGATAAAAACTATAAAGAAGCTTTCTCAGAAACTTCTTTGTGATATGTATATTCATCTCACAGAGTAACACATTTCTGTTCATGGAGTAGATTGTTAACACAGTTTTCATGGAATCTGCAAAGGGATATTTGGCAGTGCATTGAAGCCTATGGTGAAAAATGAAATATCCTCAGAGAAAAAGTAGAAAGCAGCTTTCTGAGAAACTGTTTTGTGATGTGTGAATTCATCTTAAAGATTTACACTGTTCATTTCATTGAGCTGTTTGCTAACACTGTTTTCCTGGAGTCTATAATGCCATATATTGGAGCACAATGAAGCTTATGGTGACAGAGGAAATATCCTCATATAAAAACTAGAAAGACATTTCTGAGAAAGCATTTTGTGATGTGTTAATTCATCTCACAGAGTTACATGATTCTTTTAATGGATCAGCCTTTGGGGAATCTGAGAAGGAATATTTTGGATTGGATTGAAGCCTATGGTGACAAAGGAGATATCCTCAGATAAAAACTAGAAAGTATCATTATGTGAAACTTCTTTGTGATGGTTGAATTCATGTCACAGATTTACACGTTTCTATTCATGAAGCCGTTTGCTAACACTGTTTTCTTTGAATCTGTGAAGGGATATTGGGAGGGCTTTGAGGCCTATAGTGAAAAAGAAAATACACTGAAATAAAAACTAGAAAGAAGATTTCTCAGATACTGCTTTGTGATGTGTGAATTCATCTTACAGAGGTACACCGTTCTTTTGATTGAGCAGTGTGATTACACTTTTTTGTGGAATTTGAAATAGGATATTTGAGAGCACATTGAAACCTATGGTGATAAAGGAAATATCCTCAGTTAAAAACCAAAAAGAACCTTTCTGAGAAACTGCTTTGTGTTATGTTGATTCATCTCACAGAGTTACACCTTTCTTTTCATGGAGCAGTTTGCTAACACTGTTTTCTTGGAATCTGTAATAGGATATTTCAGAGTATATTGAAGCTTTTGTTGACAAAGGAAATATCCTCACATAAAAATTGGAAAGAAGCTTTCTGAGAAAGCACTTTGTGATGCATTAATTCATTTCACAGAGTTACATGATCCTTTTTATGGATCAAGTTGGAAGCACCCATTTTCGGGAAACTGAGAAGGGTTATTTGGGATTGCATTGAAGCCTGTGGTAACAAAGTAAATATCCTCTGATAAAAACTAGAAAGGATCTTTCCAAGAAAGTACTTTGTGATGTGTGAATTCATCTCACAGTGTTACACCTTTGTTTTCATGAGTAGCTTGCTAACACTGTTTTTGTGGAATCTGCAAAGGGATATTTGGGAGTGCATGGAGGATTATGGTGATAAAGGAAATATCCTCTGATAAAAACCAAAAAGAAGATTTCTGTGAAACTGCTTTGTGATTTGTGAATTCATCTCACAGAGTTACACTGTTCTTTTCATTGAGAAGCTTGCTAGCATTTTTTGTGTAGAATCTGCAATGGGATATTCGCGAGTGCATTGAGCCCTATGGTGAAAAATAAAATATCCTCAGAGAAAATATAGAAAGAAACTTTCATAGAAAGTGCTTTGTGATTTGTGAATTCATGTCACAGAATTATATGATCCTTTTCATGAAGCAACCTGTTTGCACTGTTTTCGTGGAATCTGCAAATGGGTATTTGGGAGCGCATTGATGCCTCCGGTGATAAAGGAAATATCCTCAGACAAAAACTAGAAAGAAGCTCTCTGAGAAACTTATTTGTGATGTGTGAATTCATCTTACAGAGTTACACCATTATTTTCATTGAGCAGTTTCATAACAAGGTTTTCATGGAATGTGCAATAGGATATTTGGGAGCACATTGAAGCCTAAGGTGACAAAGAAATATCCTCAGATACAAAGTAGAAATCAGCTTTCTGAAAAACTGCTTTGGGATGTGTGAATTCATCTCACAGACTTGCACGATTCTTTTCTTGCAGTAGTTTGCTATTAATGCTTTCGAACATTCTGTAATAGGATATTTGGGAGTGCCTTAAAGCCTATGGTGACAAAGGAAATGTCCTCAGACAAAAACCGAAAAGAAGCTTTCTGAGAAACTGCTTTGTGATGTGTGAATTCAACTCACAGAGTTACACTGTACTTTTCATTGAGCAGTTTGATAACACTGTTTTTGTAGAATCTGCAACTGGATCTTTGAGAGTGCATTGTAGCCTATGGTGACAAAGGAAATATCCTCAGTGAAAAACCAAAAAGAAGCTTTCTAAGAAACTCCTTTGTGTTGTGTCAATTCATATCACAGAGTTACACCTTT